>NW_026706769.1:0-69649 GCF_029867415.1 Vicia villosa | reverse complement strand
TCTTGAAAAAAGATGCGGGCAAATTTTGGGGTATAACAGTTGGCATTTGCTCAAGTGCCTCTAAGAAAGGAATGTTCAGCTCAAGTTTCTTGAACATCTCCAAGAACTTCTCAAAATTCTTCTCATGTTGTTCTTTCTTCTTATTTCTTGTGGGGAAAGGGAGTTTAACCGCCGGTTTAGGTGTAACTATTTTTTCTTTTACCACCCTTTCGTCCCCCTTGACCTCTTGACTTACAACCTCATTATCTTTAATCTCTACATCCACTTCAATCAACATATCCTCTTCATCAGAATTCTTCTCAGGTTTGTCATTGGATTTATTGCTTCTGGTAGTCACAGTGTTCACATGATTGTTTTCTCTGGGATTTGTAACCGTGGCACTTGGTAGGGCGCCCTGTGGTTGAGTGTTGGTCATTTGTTGTGCAATCTGACTCATTTGAATTTCCAGATTTTTGATTGATGCCCCTGTGTTCCTCAAGCTGCTCCTAGTTTCTTCCTGAAATTGAGAGTTTTGAGCTGCCATTTTTTCAATAGCTATCTCCCATTCTGCCTTCTTCGGTGCCTGTTGTTGAAATTGTTGAGGTGCTTGAGATTGGAACTGTTGCGGGTGGTGTTGAAATTGTTGCTGATATGGAAGTTGTTGTTGAGGAGGTATATATTGTTGTGACTGAGCTGGAGATTGAAATTGGGTTGGTCCTTGCTTTTGAAAGTTTCCTTGTTGGTCCTTCCATGCGAAATTAGGATGATTTTTCCAACCCGGATTATATGTATTGGCGTATAGATTATTTTGCCTCAACATATGAATATGTTCCACCTGTTCTTGCGTTGCCACACAATGCATAGAAAAATGCGGTCCACTACATATTTCACATACAACTGAGGCGGCTGGCTCAACTTGTGCTACCTTCTGTTCACCAAGATTCATTTTCTTCAATCTTCTTTCTACTTCAGGTGCAATTTGTTCTTCTATTTTAACCACCTGATCAACAAGCTTCAAATTAATTTTACCTTCCGGTTGGCTCATTGCACGGTCATATAACTCGATGTGCTCATTAGCGGCAATAGCTTCTATGATTCTCTTGATACCAGTGGCTGTTGAAAAATTCGTTGAGCCACCGGCTGCCGTGTCTATCAGCTGTTTTGTCTTGACTCGTAGACCATTAACAAAAGTCTGCATTTGCTCTGTTGGGTCCATATTATGAGTAGGACATACAACCAAACATCTCTTAAACCTTTTGTATGCATCTCCCAACGATTCCCCTTCTTTCTGCTTGAAATTTACAATATCATGTCTTTTTCGAATGAACAATGATGCGGGGAAGTACTCGTTAAGAAAGGTTGTTTCCATCTGTTGCCATGTGGTGATACTTCCAGCTGGAAGTGAGTAAAACCACTCTTCCGCATCTTCGGATAAAGTAAAAGGAAACATCACGAGTCTCTTTGATTCTTCGGAATGACCCTCTATCTTCAATGATGTTGTTGTGGTGAGGAATCTCTATAAATGCTTATTTGCATCTTCATTGATTCTTCCAGCAAAGGGCCTACTTTCTAACTGACGGATAGTGGAAGGATGTAGTTGGAAGTGTGCCACGTTAACCGGTTGATTTACTATGGTCATTCTTCCAAGCGGTGCATTGGCCCTTCCATAATCACCTAAAAGTCTCTCTGAAGGAGGTGGATCAGCTGCCATAGTTTCAGGCTCAGAATCTGACTGCTCGGACTGAATAGATGTTACTTCTTCGTCTTCTGATTCTGAAACTACAGGTGATTCTTCTTTCGATGCCAGTCTTTTCCGCTTAACTTCTCGGAGTCGTGCTCGCAATAATCTTTCGGGTTATGCGTCAAAAAGAAGTTCAGCTGAGGCCTTACCTCGCATACAAGATTAGACAATTATTAGTTGAGAGTAAACAATAAAAATAAATAAATAAATAAAAATTAAAATTTTGCAAAGGAAATAAAATTTTAATTGCAGAGCAATAAAATTTTAATTGACTGAATAATAACTTATATTTTGGCAATCCCCGGCAACGGCGCCAAAAACTTGATCGGAAAAATAGCAAGTGTACTATTTTCACCGGTGTAGTTATAATGGGTTTTACCCCAAGTATCGATCACGAGGATTGCGTAGGAAACACAAGTTATTATGCGGAGTCAATTAAACAAAAACACATATGGTGTTGCTTTAAATGGTTAACGAAATAGATTAAAACACGATATAAAAGCTGAAATTAAAGTTGAGCTTTTGATATAAATTTAGAGTAATGCCAAGGTAGGTGTATGATCAGCCTTATAATGACTCTGTAAAAAGATCTCTTTAACAAGTTCATATGATGCAACTATTTGTCCTTAAGGGTGTTTTCCTAAGTCCTTAGTGAAAACCTTTTGGTTTGCAATCACAATGCCTAAGTCCTTAGAAACAAAGGTTTGTAAACCAAAGATGCAAGTAATCAAAAATATTCAAATAACCTTACGGTATCCCTAGTCCTAGGTGATACTACAAGATTTAATTGTTTAAAAACCTTAACAACCGTAGTCCTACAGATTGTTAACCGTAGATCAATCTTGTTTTGCCGACAAAGAGAGCATTAAAAACATTAAACAATCAAATTGCAAAATACGAATACTTGATTAACGAAATACGATATTCAGATTCGTTACAATTCAAATCAGGGACACCCCCTGGCATTGGGGGGTTTAGCCTCTCATAATATTCAAGAAACCAAAATCAAAAATTTTACACATTACAAAGATTAGGAGAACTCTGATCTTCAATGGTGTCCACCGTTGAATCTCTTCGTCTTCCAAAACCTTGATGAAGCTATCTTTCTCTGCTCTGGAATTCTATCGTACGATCAAAAGTGTGTTCTCCTTGTCTCCCAATCCTCTTTTAATCCCTCTAGGTTTTCAGATCTCAGCCGAAATACCCAAACTGCCCCCGGAACTTTAAAATTGTAGAAACAAAAAAACTCAGAAATTCTGTCCGCAACGCTGACACGGCCGTGTCACTTGACACGGGCAGACCGTGTCAGCTTCTGGTCTTAGGAGTGCAGTTCTTCAGGAGGCCTGACACGGCCGTGTCAGGCGACACGGTCAGACCGTGTCCGCCTCTGCCTTCTTGCTCATTTTTGCTTCTTGCTTCCTTTTTGCGCACCTCTTGGATATGCAATCTTCCTTCAATCCAAAGCTAACCTGAAACCATTACCAAACGAGATCAAAAGCACCTAATTGACAAGGAAAATGCATAAAAACAAATTGCAAACAAATAAACTACAACTAGATAGATTTAAAGAAAACATTAGAAAACAAACACAAAGTGTTACCAAACATGACGATTGTGTGTCGAATTCATGATGAAATTAAGTGTAAAATGGTGACCGATCAGTAAGCATGATTTGAAAGAATCTCAATAGCAGATCCACACGATTAGGATCATTCTCTCTTCAGAACGTATCCAAAATCTCGAGAAGGGCTACATAAGGCAAACCTTCAACACGATGTTGAAGTCGACATGTCTACCAGACGCAGGGACTTAGGATATTTTGGTGTCCAAAGACTTGTAAGAAGTTGTCTCAGCACTAGATGTTTTCACAAAACACCTTCGATAAAGAGGTATTTTATCTGCTTAGAGAATGGGATAATGGTTTTCAGCTGTTTGCAACTCTGAAAACATGAACGAGCTTTAGAATACTTAAGTACACGTTCATAATACGAGTCCATTTTTCTAGGAATAAATTGTTGGAAACAGTTAGCTTCAAATTAGTATAAACAACAAACTCATGCATTGTAATCAAGGTCTCAAAATTCATATACCTCTCTATAAAACTAGAGTACCCGAGTCAAAGAGCGAAATAGTTTGTGAAAAACATGTATGAGTTTGCGTCCCTTCCTTTCCTGTCTTTATGTTTCCTTAATTGCAAAATTTTATTTTAATGTCATTTATTGCACTTTTAGTTCATTACTAGTGCTTCATACCTCTCGGTTTATAAATAATATTGATGGGTAAAATAGATTTTTTTAAAAATCTCGTTACATTGATTATACAGAATATTAATAAATCAATTTGTTTATAAACTACATTATTTACCAGAATATTATATTATTTATACAAAATATTTAAGTAAAAATTAATTTGTCAGTGAAGATAAAATGTTGGATCTTCGAATTATTGAATTCTAGGGAGGATCAAATGCTGATTGCTAGGATATTTTTAATTGCTTTTACTTTTATTTATTTCTGATATAAAATAAAATAAAATAAAAGGGTTAGATAAATAAATGATTTTATACTCAAATAAATATTTAAGAACACAAATCTTAAACCCAAATAATTTTCTACTCTTACAATCCATCATAAAGAATTTTTCATGGCGATTCCATTCACAAGAAAAAGAACAAGATGTATAGTGGTGTATGTAGATAGTTTCAAACACTTCACAATGTTTCAGAATGCTTTCAATTTTCTATATTCAGAATGCTTTTATAATAAAAGTTTCTATATTTCTCGCAGATCACTAATGATACTCATTAAATGGATGATAGAGATTTGTTTTAGGACGGTGAATATCCTCAATAAACACGCTTAAATATCCCCACAATTATAATAAAAAATGAGATGAATAAGCTTTTTATTTAAAACAAATTACATTGTTTACACAGAATATCAAATAGATTGATTACAACGAGCCCAGATTCATCATCGTCGTTGTTATTCTTGGAGAACAACAAATCTTTGTTGAAATCTAGATTTTGTTGCATATCTTGAATGCATCCAACTTCTAATAATTTATTCAAGGTTGATCTCCCTTCTTTATTTAACATGAAGTAACAATGTTTTTTCTGCACTTGCAATTCATCATAGAGAACTTTTTCAACCTTCTTTAACGAATGCTTTCATGGCAAATGTTTCACAATATTTCATTATCTTCAGCAAATTTTTTCACGGCAAATACTTTTACAAGAAAGGGAACAAGATATATAGTGGTAGATGTAGATAGTTTGTTGTAGATTGATGTCTTGGCAATATCATGAGAGTTGTTCGTTCATGAATGTAGGGTAGAGATTCGTTGTTGTAGCTGTGTAACACAATCCCTCGGTTTTGTTGTATTTCTTTTTTAAATAGAAAAATAAAATAAAATGAGGAAACCGCTCTGTTTTAGAAAAAACCGAGGTAATAAGTTTCAAGAAAAATGGTGAAACATGTTTAGGGAATAAACTTCTCAATGTTGTCAACCAAAGAAAGCATTGATGTTTTCTTTGATTGACAACATAAGAAGGTTATTCCAAAAATACAACAACAACATCAACACCATTATGTAAGATAAATTGCAAAGGCACAATTTTTTTTTCAAGATAGAAGAACACAGAATATTAAAAAAAAAAACTATCTTGCAATCCATTCTAAAGAATGATGCATATGAGTTTGGGGCGGCTACATATAAGTTAGGATTATGGTAAAATTTGTTTAACGAATGCTTTTATAATAAAGTCTGATTATTTTATCCCTCGGTTGTTATGGGAACCGAAGGGATAGATCATTTAGTTTACGCATAAAAAATAAAATAAAAATAAAGGTTCCATAAAAAGAAAGGTTCCACTTAAAAAGATATAAAAATATAAACTGCATTAGTTGGGATTCGTTGGGATTCAAAGCATGTCCTAAATTATTTTCATCTCGTTTATATTAAAAACCGATGGAATATGTAGATTTTTTAAAAACAAATAAAACATGGTGCGCCTTAGTATTATATCTAAGTTTTTTTGTGGGTGAGGTGAAAGCTTTATCATTAAATATATTATTTGTAGTACTGCATGGCTAAGAAATTAGGAGATATCATTGAGAAATTTGAAGAGGTCGACCCCTAAGAGAAAAATAGGATTGGAAGATTCTTGTAAATTAATGTTAAGGTTGATAAAAAGAAAGCGCTAAAGTGAGGCTCTATGGCCAGGTATCAGGATGAAAAGTGATATGATATTCTTCAAAAACGAACAACTACCTACTTTTTGCTTTGTTTGTGGAAAGATAAGGCACAAATTTAAAAAACTGTGACAATCTGGGAAATGAGTGGTTGGGGGTTTTAATGAAAAATATAAGACAATGAGATGTCTTTCGGACTCTGGTTGAGGGCATCTCCTCATTTGAAAGTCCAAGAAGACACGGAAAAGGAAACAGGCTCAAGCAAGTGCAACAAGAACATTTTCGAGTCCATTAGTCAAACAAGATCAAACACATCTTGAGCACCAAACAAGACACACATCTGAATCATCCACCAATTTTCCATTCTTTCCATTAAGCACCAGAAGTTTCGTATTCAAACCACCGTTCTCATTGTTCATCTTCGATATTATGCAAGAAATCACTCAGATCTCACCAAACACTCGTGTTTCTCGATCCATCGGAATAAAAGTGTGATTCCGATACAATTCCGATCTTCAATTCATTGTGAATAGAATGAATTTGAAATAAAAACAAACACACACCTGGCTACACTCGTGTTTCCCTTTCTGTGGATATGAACTGAAGCTCTAGATACCAATTGTTGGAGCACAAGGTTAAAGATGAAGATGATGGGAGAGAGAGAAAAGATAGAAACTAGAACTAACTTTTACTCAATTGAAAAACAATTACAATGAATGATTCTCCACGTTGCCAATTACAAAGCAAAATGCAATATATACTAAATTCATAATGAGCCAAACTAATTAAAATCCAACACAAAGCCTAAAACAAATTAACAGCACACACTCTATATACACAATTACTATTCAACAATAACTATGCCAAATATGTATTGGTATTTTCTCACAACAATTCCATTTTCTTAAGTACCAACACACGACACTTGATAAAAGATAAAAATCTTTGAGAATGAATTCATTAAGATTATCATGTCCAATGCATTCAGTTTTTGTGCTAAATTGAGTATGCACCGTTGAGATAAATGGCTAAATGAGATTAAAAGTCCCTTATTTCAATCTAAAAAAAAAAAAAAGTAATCAAGTGAATCTGCTTTTGTCATCAACAACAATCAGAATATAATTTAATTCATACATGAATGAAACTGAAATTAGTCCCCAAATATCCATGTGTATTAAATCAAAAGACACATGAGATATATAAGAATTGTGAAAAAAAAAAAAAACACAATCTTTGTTTTGCATAGAAACATATGTCACAACTTCTTCTATTTCTGCTTTGCAAGAATCCCACCGGAAAGAATTAAGCATTCTATAAATATCATCTTCAACCCTAATTGGAATTTGAAAGCATTCTAGAAGTTAGATCTCAAAAGATTTGTTTCACATTGTACTTTCTTAATGATTTCTTTATTCTAAAATTGGGACTGTCACACTTGTACAACTTCAACTTTGATATATTATTATTGCAAGTGATTACAGCCACAAATTTTCTCTTTGGATTATGTCATTTTTTTTAAGCATCATGTATCAAAGTGTCTCACGGCTCCAAGTTTTGAACTATTCCAACCCATCTCACTCTTTTATTGTTTGATTTTTATTTTTGTGTGTTACTAATTTTTGGATTATTTTGTTGACTTAGACTCAACTACTATACACTGTCGACATACAATTCTAAGGCCTCCCTCCCACATTGACTTTATTGTCTTCCAATTTCTTGGAAGTTACAAGGAACCTGTCTCAAACTATCACTTAGTTAGCTTCAAAGTCAAAGTCAACCTCATCTTCTTCTACTTTCCTCATTCTCCATCTTAAATTGATAGTAGCAATGTTGAAATTTGCTATTAGATTTCTATTATTGAACCAAATGGGTTACTGAAAAATAGAAAAAAACTTCTCTTTGACAAAAAAAGCAACAATTTTGCTAGATGGCAAAATCAATAGTAGACTTCACAGTACAAAAAATCAGTGATTTACTCATTGAAGAAGCTGTTTTCTTATATGGAGTTAGAGACAAAGTTCATCAGCTAAGAACTGATTTAAGGATGATGGAATCTTACTTACAAGATGCAGACAGAAGACAAGAAGATGATGAAACTCTCAAGAATTGGATTTCAGAAATAAGAGAAGTTGCTTATGATTCTGATGATGTCATTGAAGCATATGCACTCAAAGGAGCTTCAAGAAGAAACAACATGACAGGTACTTTTAACCGAATCAAAAGTTTCGTTTCGATGATCAATAGGTTAATAGAGATTCATCAAGTAGGTTCACAGGTTGATGATATCATTTCTAGGATAACTAGTCTCACAAGAAGTTTAGAAACTTTTGGCATTAGAAGAGATAGAGGAGAAGCTTCAAGTTCATTACATGGGAGACAAAAGGCTTTGAGAAGATCTTATTCTCATGTTATTGAAGAGGATATAATTGGTGTGGATTATGATGTTAAGATGTTGGAGTCATGTTTGGTGAATAACAACAATAAGGGTTACAAAATTGTTGCTATTTGGGGTATGGGAGGTTTAGGGAAAACAACATTGGCTAAGAAGGTTTATCATAGTACTAAAGTTAGGCAAAGTTTTGAGAGCTTTGCTTGGGCTTATATATCACAACATTGTCAAGCAAGGGATGTTTGGGAGGGGATTTTGTTGAAGCTTTTGTCACCTTCTAAGGAGTTAAGAGAGGAACTTAGGGAAATGAGAGACGACGAGGTTGCGAAAAAGCTTTATCAAGTTCAAGTGGAGAAGAAGTGTTTGGTGGTTCTTGATGATATTTGGAGTGTTGATAGTTGGAATAATTTGAGTCCTGGTTTTCCAACTGGGAGATTGTTGGCTGTTGGGAGTAGAATATTGGTTACTACTAGGAATACTGATGTTGCATTGCATATGGATCCTAGTTGTTATCTTCATAAGCCAAAGTGTTTGGATGAAGATGATAGTTGGGAGCTTTTTCAGAAAAAGGCTTTTCCTAAATATGATGATCCAGGTATGTAGATTTAGTTGCTCTACTTCAATAATGCACTGTCAATAATATCTCCGAAGCACTGACACCAAAAACACAACAAAAACACAAGACCTAAGACTATTTAAAAAAATTGTTGGACCGAACTGAATCAAATTGAAAGTAAAATAACCGAACTATTATGTTTGGTTAGTGAACCGAACCGAAACTGAAAATGAAAAATCTTAAAAACAAGCTTAAATTTTTTTATTAAAAATTTATGGAAAAAAAGAGTAACGGTTCGGTTCTTTAGTAATTGGTTCGGTTTGGAAAATACTATTTTCTAACGGTTTGGTACAATCGGAATTCCGAACCGGCATACCAAACCAATAGCTTTGGTTATAATTTTGGTTTGGTTGGTTCAGTTCGGTTTTGGTTAATTGAAATGGTTTGGTTTGACTCGGGTGACCTTTTCCTATGGTTTGATTCAATTTTCTGATGGAACTGTATACTGAACAACCCTAATAACACGGGCACTCACATGTCGACACCGGTAATAATTTGTAAACTAAACGTAATCACAAGTGTATGGATCGGTTTCGGACACAACCACACTTCTTTTTAGAGGTGTCGGTGTTACATAGCTCAATATTATTCACATTGTAGTTGTTTACCTTGTTGATGAACCTGGTTTTGTTTCAAATGTTGTTACCAACTTATGCTTTCTTTTTTGCTTTGCACACAGACTCTAGCATTACCACAGAGATGGAGAAATTGGGAAGAGAAATGGTTGGAAGATGTGGAGGTTTACCTCTAGCCATAATAGTCCTTGGAGGACTATTAGCATCAAAGCCATCATTTTATGAATGGGACACAGTGAGACAGAACATCAACACACATCTTAGAAAAGCAAAAGGCAAAGAACAACTCTTAGGAGTATCTGAAGTACTAGCTTTAAGCTATTATGAATTACCTTACCAATTGAAGCCATGTTTTCTCCACTTAGCACATTTCCCTGAAAACATAGAGATACAAACAAAGAAACTAGTAAGAATATGGGTGGCAGAAGGTATCATATCATCGGTTCAAAACGCCGGAGACAACGAGGAAGCTCTCGAGGACGTGGCGCAACGTTACTTCACAGAACTCGTCGAAAGGTGTATGATTCAGGTAGTTGAAAAGAGTTCGACCGGAAGAATTAGGACAGTTCAAATGCATAACCTAATGAGGGACTTATGTGTGTCTAAGGCATATGAAGAAAACTTTCTCGACAAGATTGATTCGCGGAATGTAGATCAAACTAGTACCTCGAAAGCTAGACCGCCTTGTAAAGTTCGAAGGATCGCGCTATATCTTGATCAAGACATTGATAGATTCTTGCCTAGACACTTAAAAACCCATCACCATCTTAGGTCTATACTATGCTACCATGAAAAAACAGCTAGGTTAAGCGAATGGAGTTCGATGAAATCAGTTTTCAAGAAATGCAGGTTACTTCGAGTCATGAATTTGGAAGGAATACAATGTCAAATGGGAAAATTACCTAAGGAAATTGGCTTCTTGATCCATTTAAGGTTTCTAAGTCTACGAAACACGAAAATCGACGAGTTGCCAAATTCAATAGGGAATTTAAAGTGCTTACAAACCTTAGACCTTCTCACAGGAAACTCAACCGTTCAAATACCAAATGTCATAGGAAAAATGGAAAAGTTGAGGCATTTATTTCTACCTGAATCATGCGGTAACAACGCCGAAAAATGGTGCATAGCCAATCTGCAAAACCTGCAAACACTAGTTAACTTCCCTGCAGATAAATGTGATGTTAAAGATCTCATGAAACTAACCGAATTACGAAAACTGGTAATCGATGATCCGAATTTCGGAGAAGTCTTCCAAAGTACTAATGCAAAATTCATTCATCTTGAGTCATTGTTCTATGTTAGTTCTGAGGATATTTCAATCCTAGAAGTTTCTGCAGGGTGTCCTAATCTCTACAAGCTTCACATTGAAGGACCTATAAGCAATTTTCCATCACCAAACCAAATTTCATCAAAACTTGCAAAGCTTAAGCTACAAGGCTCAGGACTAGTTGTTGATCCAATGACAACATTGGAGAAGCTACCGAATTTACGGTTGCTCGAGTTGCAACTTGACTCGTTTTTGGGAAAGAAAATGGTTTGTTGTAGCAAAGGTTTTCCTCAGTTAAGGTCACTTGTTTTGAGTGATTTGCCTAATCTTGAAGAGTGGAAGATGGAGAAAGGTGCTATGTGTTGTCTTGGGAAGCTTGAGATTTCGAATTGTACTAAGCTTGAGGTTGTTCCTGATGGGATTAGGTTTGTTGGTGGTTTGAAGGATTTGGAGATTAGATCAATGTTTGCAGTGTTTAGAATGAAACTTGAGAAAGGTGGTGATGAACATTATAAAGTTCAACATGTTCCATCTTTGGTGTTTAGATATTGTGACTATTAGAATTGTTTGTATCTGAAATGTGTTGTAAATGATTTCGTTTTTTTGGTCATGTAACAAAGATGAGAGGTGGTGTTTTTGTTTTAGTATGAAGTTCATGTGACAAAGATTTGAGTCAAAGAAGTGATGGTGTTGTTTTTGTTTTAACATTGATTGTAGACATATCTGACTGACTAAGATACAATTTAAAAACGACGAAAAAGTGAGAATCATAATCTCAATATTTAATCGCTATTGTTCAAGATTCAAAAGGATTGATCAACAATTATGTTTGATCTATATTTTTTATATATTTTAATTGATTTTTTTAATTATTTATAATTATTTTGTTGGTGTTTGACATTTAATTGAGTATTTATGTTTATTGTGTTTTTTAGTGGATTTAACCATTTTAAATTCTAAATTCTAACTTTTGAAAAAATCACCAACAAATAAACAAAGTAACATCTAGAGCTGTTAATATGGGCTATCCGCCCCTAAAAGGGCCAGCCCAGACGGGTCCAGGGCTTTTCAGGACTGGACCAAAAGGATCCTCTGTAATATGAGCTTGAGATATCCTACCCGAGTCCGGCCCTAGATGGGCTTCGGGCTATTCGGCCCTAAATAGACTTTTTTATTTAAAAAATTAAAATAAAAACTCCATAATATTTATTATAAATAAAATTAAAAATTATGTTATTTTAAACATAATATACTTTTAAGTACTATATTATCTCCTATAAATACTATAATATGTTTTTAAATACAATATATGTCTAAATTGTATAAAATAATACTTGAATATTTATTATAAGAGAAAAACTAATATAATGTGATGAAAAAATGTTGATTATATTATACAATATATGTCTAAATTGTATAAAATAATACTTGAATATTTATTATAAGAGAAAAACTAATAAAATATGATGAAAAAAATGCCCCTACAATATATTAATTAATCCAAATGTAACTCAACAAGAAAAATATGATTGCACTCATTGTGGTAAGCATCAACAACATAAAATCAGCAAAAAGTGTTTGATTCAAAGATTTTGGTGATACTATGAACAATAAGAAAGATGTTTTTTTTCCTTTTGAATAAGACAATTCAATTGATAACTCTGTAGAGATATTAATTATAGAGACGCAGTTTCGAACCCGCGACATTATATTTGTTTAAGAGGGTCATAAGTAACCTTCTGCCTCTTAGCTTCTCTAGCAGCTTCTTCTGCAGCCTTTCTCTTCAGCCTTGCTTCTTGCTTCCTCTGAGCCTTCTTCTGAAGATCAGCTTGAGAAGGAAACACTCTTCCACGAATCCACGCAGGATCAACAGAAGATTGAGTTCTAACAGAAGCTTCCAAGTAACGCTTAACGGCCTTGTGAAGTTCTGCTTGGAACAATGTAGCAAAGCCTTCCACAGGAGTTCTTCTAGACATAATATCTGGGAAGCTTGCAGGAGCAGAAGTTACATCTCTGATAAGTTGCAGCCTTAAGAGATCAACACCATTGAAGACAGGCCCGTGAATAATTCCAAAGAACCTAGGCGTTCCAATAGTCCTTAGAGAGTCCATCAAATCACTTTCTATCAGAATATCTGAGATCATTCTGGCGAAAGGAATGGTGTATCTTGGAAGGTGAGGGTACTTCTCACGTTCTTCATCCCTTGATTCTTCAATAGCCATCTTCAGATTCTGGAACAGAATGTTGGAGATGTTCATTTCAATCCTTCTTCCAATGCAGAAGAGAGTGTATTTGTGATCAGGACTGGTGTAAGAGGAGGAGAACGATTGCCTTCTGTGATGGAGAGAACCCAGAATAATTTCAGCCCACACTTGATAAAACACCCTCAATGTACCGGTTTTATGTGATTCAATACCAGTAGCAAACGAGATTTGTTTTTCAACCTGTAGCCAGTTAACTCTACCATGAAGAGGACAAGTGCATCCTTCTTCATCATCCAGGTTGTACAGTTTCCTGATCAGTTTCTCAGTTACCACAACTTCATGCCCTAGCACGAAAGAGATAATAGCAGTTGGAGTAACGGTTGCATGAGCCCAGAAATCTTTCACAAGAGTTGGATAAATTGGTCCAACCAATCTACCAAGATAATTTGACCAGCCTTGTTCCAAGATTCTTGCATCAGGATGGAAACCATTTGCTTTCAGATTTTCAAAATCCACAGCAGACTCACAAAGAACTTCCAACTCTTCAGTAGGAATGGAGCAGGTTTTCAACGGAGCAAAATCACGCTTGCTCAGAACCAGTTGAGTGGATGACACTTCTGTTTGGCTTGCATAGCTTGATGAAGGATTCATGGTGAAATGCTTAGTTACAGACACAAGCTAGGGTTATGCGATGAATGCAGAAAGAGAGAGACGAATGAAGAGAGAGAGCGAAAAAGATGAAATGAAGATGAAGCGGGGTATTTAAAAGATGAATAAAAGAAAATAATAAATGCAATATGGTTTAAATGAAATGATTACAGAAAAACATGACATCAATTTGCATTTAATGAGAAATGACGTTAGGAGAGATAAAGTGACAAAATGAATTGATTTGCACAGTTACCTAGGGCGACGTCTCCTCAACTGCACGCATGCTTGTCCAGAAATAGTAAACACGTGTTCGTTTTCTGGAAAACTGGTGACAGCTGTTTTACTTTAAAAGAGATTCTGAATCAACTTAGATAATGAAACGTTAGTAATAACAGAATCAGAACTTCTAACTGATCATTATCAGAACTTCTTATATGCACATAATCCCAACACATTTCAGAAGTTAACCATACATAAGATCTTCTCATCTTCTCATTCTGGGCATAAATCCATACTGATATTTTTCAGAATGAACTTAAACCTATCTTCAGCAAGGGGTTTTGTAAAGATATCAGCCCATTGGTGGTCTGTATCCACAAAGTTTAAAGAGAGAACACCCTTTTGAACATAGTCCCTAATGAAATGATGTTTAATCTCAATATGTTTAGCTTTGGAATGTAATATAGGATTCTTAGATAAACATATGGCAGAAGTATTATCACAGAAGATAGGAATGTTACTCTCATATATTTGATAATCTTCTAGCTGACTCTTCATCCAGAGCATTTGTGTGCTACAAACAGCAGCAGCAACATATTCTGCTTCTGTTGTTGAGAGGGCAATGGTAGCTTGCTTCTTGCTGTACCAGGAGATCAGATGACTTCCTAGAAATTGACAACTTCCAGAAGTACTCTTCCTTTCAATTCTATCTCCAGCATAGTCAGCATCACAAAAACCTACTAAGTTGTATTCTTTAGATCTTCTGTAGACTAAACCAACATTAGTAGTACCTTTCAGATACCTCAGAATTCTCTTAACAGCAGTTAGGTGAGATTCTCTAGGATCTGATTGGGATCTAGCACACAGACAAACACTGAATAGAATATCAGGTCTAGAAGCAGTAAGATATAAAAGAGATCCAATCATACCTCTGTATAACTTCTGATCTACCTTCTTACTTACCTCATCCTTACCTAGAACACACGTTGGATGCATAGGAGTTTTGGCTTCTTTGCTTTCAGAAAGATTAAACTTCTTCAGAAGTTCTTTCACATACTTTGTTTGATGAACATAAGATCTATCAAAAGTTTGATTGATTTGAATCCCAAGAAAGTACTTGAGTTCACCCATCATACTCATTTCAAATTCAGCCTGCATAGACTTAGCAAACTCCTTTCCAAGTGAAGCATTAGATGTTCCAAAAATAATATCATCAACATAAATTTGACAAATTAAGATATCCTTCTTAGATGTCTTACAGAAGAGAGTCGTATCCACTTGTCCTCTAGTGAAACCATTGTCTAGAAGGAAAGAACTTAATCTTTCATACCAAGCTCTAGGAGCTTGCTTCAATCCATACAATGATTTCTTAAGTTTGAAAACATGTTCTGGAGACTTAGAGTCTTCAAAACCAGGAGGTTGGTGAACATAGACTTCCTCATCTATATAACCATTTAAGAAGGCACTCTTAACATCCATCTGATACAGAGTGATGTTATGCTGAGTGGCAAAGGAAATTAACAAGCGAATAGATTCTAACCTGGCCACTAGTGCAAAGGTTTCTGTATAGTCAATCCCTTCTTGCTGACTATATCCCTGAGCCACCAGTCTGGCTTTGTTTCTTACCACTTCTCCCTTCTCACTGAGCTTGTTTCTGAAAACCCACTTTGTACCAATGATGTTGAATCCTTTTGGTCTATGAACAAGATCCCATACATCATTCCTTATAAACTGATTAAGTTCTTCTTGCATGGCAATTATCCAGTCTGGATCTTCTAGAGCTTGATCAACAGAAGTTGGCTCGATTAAAGAGACAAGACCTAATTGAAATTTTGCATTGTTCTTAAGGAAAGCTCTTGTTCTGATAGGATCATCTTTCTTCCTAAGGATCACATCTTCTGAGTGAGCTGAGGTGAGTCTAGAAGATCTTCTGACTGTTGGCTCTTCAGAAATTCTGAGATTCTCTAAAGATGCAGCAACTTGATCTTCTGATTCTTTGCTTCTGATATTTTCAGCTTCTGAAACTTTGCTTCTTAGTTCTACAGCTTCTGATATATCAATATCTATATCTGCAAAATTCTCAAACTGCTTTGGCTTTTCAAGACCAAGCTTATCATCAAATCTGATATTGATTGATTCTTCTACAACCAATGTTTTAGTATTGTATACTCTATAGCCTTTGGAGCGTTCATAATATCCAAGAAGGAAACATTTTTGTGCCTTAGAATCAAACTTACCAAGATGATCTTTAGTATTCAGAATGAAACAGACACATCCAAAAGGATGAAAATATGAAATGTTGGGCTTTCTGTTCTTCCACAATTCATAAGGAGTCTTATTTAGAATAGGTCTTATAGAGATTCTATTCTGAATATAACATGCAGTGTTTATTGCTTCTGCCCAGAAGTGCTTAGCCATATTGGTTTCATTGATCATGGTTCTGGCCATTTCTTGAAGAGTCCTATTCTTTCGCTCTACAACTCCATTTTGCTGTGGAGTTTTAGGGCAAGAGAAATCATGGGCAATACCATTTTCTTTGAAGAACTCCTCAAAGAATCTGTTCTCAAATTCACCACCATGATCACTTCTGACCTTTATGATTTTGCACTCCTTCTCAGATTGAATCTGAGTGCAGAATTCAAAGAACACTGAATGAGACTCATCCTTGTGTTTTAAGAACTTTACCCATGTCCAGCGGCTATAATCATCTACGATGACTAATCCATATTTCTTCCCTCTAACAGATGCTGTTTTGACTGGTCCAAACAGATCAATGTGCAGAAGTTCTAACGGCCTTGAGGAAGAGACAACATTCTTAGATTTGAATGCAGGTCTGGAGAACTTGCCCTTCTGACATGCTTCACAAAGAGCATCTGATTTGTATTTCAGATTTGGGAGTCCTCTGACCAGATTTAGTTTGTTAATCTGAGAAATCTTTCTCAAACTAGCATTTCCTAATCTTCTGTGCCAGACCCAGTCCTCTTCAGAAATAGACATAAGGCAAGTCACCTTTTTCTTCTCAAGATCTGAAAGATCAATCTTATAAATGTTGTTCTTTCTCTTGCCTGTAAATAGGATTGAGCCATCCTTCTGACTTACAGCCTTGCAAGACTTTTGATTGAAGATTATGTCATAACCATTGTCACTTAATTGACTTATGGACAATAAGTTATGCGCTAATCCTTCTACAAGAAGTACATTAGTTATGGAAGGAGAGTTACCAATACTTATGGTGCCAGAGCCAATAATCTTGCCCTTCTGATCTCCTCCAAACTTGATTTCTCCACCAGATTTAAGCACCAGGTCTTGGAACATAGACCTTCTTCCCGTCATGTGTCGCGAGCACCCAGGGTCCAGGTACCATGACATTTTGTGCTTTGTCTTCTCTGCTGCTAAGGATATCTGCAACAGAAATTATCTTCTCCTTAGGTACCCACAATTTCTTGGGTCCTTTCTTATTAGTTTTCCTCAAGTTCTGATTGAACTTGGGTTTAGCATTATAAGTAACAGGAGGAACAACATGATATTCTTTAGGTTTGGCAGCATGATATTTTTTAGGTTGTGTCACTTGCTTTTTGGTGTGTGTAGTGTTAAAGCTTTTGGCATGTGAAGTGAGCCTAATATCATGTGAGTGGCCATATTTGAACTGATCATACAATGGCTTGTATGTGATTTTCAAATCACCAACAAGTTCAAATTTGTGTGAGGTATCACCCTCATAGCCAAAACCAAACCTTTTGTTTCCAGAAACACCATATATCATAGAAGCAAGATGACTTCTGCCAATACTTCTAGATAGGAACTTTCTGAAGCTCGAGTCATATTCTTTCAGAATATGATTGAGACTAGGAATGAATTTTTCTGATTCAGAAGGAGATTCAATATCTTTGGATAATTTTAAAACTTTTTCCTTCAGTTCAGAATTTTCCACTTCCAGCTTCTTAGTTTCAAATTCAAATTGCTTTTTCAGCTTTTTGTATTTGATACTAAGATGAGCCTTGAGTTCCAGAAGTTCAGTTAAGGTGGAAACTAACTCTTCTCTAGATAGTTCAGAAAATACCTCTTCAGAATCTGATTCTGATGTAGATTCTGATCCATCATCCACTGTGGCCATTAGTGCAAGATTTGCTTGCTCTCCTTTAGAGTCTGATTTTGATTCTGATTCAGAATCATCCCATGTTGCCATAAGACCTTTCTTCTTATGAAACTTCTTCTTGGGATTCTCCTTCTGAAGTTTTGGACATTCATTCTTGAAGTGTCCAGGCTCATTGCACTCATAGCAGATGACCTTCTTTTTGTCAGATCTTCTGCCTCCAGAAGATTCTCCTCTTTCAGGCTTCTTTGAACTTCTGAAGCTGTTGAACTTCCTTTGCTTGCTCTTCCAGAGATGGTTTACCCTTCTGGAGATCATGGACAGTTCATCTTCTTCTTCTTCTGATGCTGATTCTTTAGAATCTACTTCTTCAGCTTGAAAAGCGTTAGTGCATTTTTTATAATTAGATTTTAATGCAATAGACTTACCTTTCTTCTGAGGCTCATTTGCATCCAGCTCTATCTCATGGCTTCTCAAGGCACTGATTAGCTCTTCCGAAGAGACTTCATTCAGATTCTTTGCTATCTTGAATGCAGTCACCATTGGACCCCATCTTCTGGGCAAGCTTCTGATGATCTTCTTTACATGATCAGCCTTGGTGTAGCCTTTGTCCAGAACTCTTAATCCAGCAGTTAGCGTTTGAAATCTTGAAAACATCTTCTCAATATTTTCATCGTCCTCCATCTTGAAGGCTTCATATTTCTGGATTAGAGCAAGAGCTTTGGTCTCCTTGACTTGAGCATTTCCTTCATGGGTCATTTTCAATGACTCATATATATCATAGGCAGTTTCCCTGTTAGATATCTTCTCATACTCAGCATGAGAGATAGCATTCAGCAAAACAGTCCTACATTTATGATGATTTTTGAAAAGCTTCTTTTGATCATCATTCATTTCTTGTCTTGTAAGCCTTACGCCAGTAGCTTTCACTGGATGTTTGCAACCATCCATCAGAAGATCCCATAAGTCACCATCTAGACCAAGAAAGTAACTTTCAAGTTTATCTTTCCAGTATTCAAAGTTTTCCCCATCAAATATTGGTGGTCTGGTATAACCATTGTTACCATTTCCATTGTATTGCTCAGCTGAGCCAGATGTAGATGTAGGTGGTGGAGTCTCAACCATCTTGACTTAGTGTTTTTCTCTTCCTGAATCTTTTCTAAACACGGTTAAGTGCTTGCACCTTAGAACCGGCGCTCTGATGCCAATTGAAGGATAGAAAAACACTTAGAAAGGGGGGGTTTGAATAAGTGTAGCTTTAAAACTTGTAAGATAAAAACAATTTGCACAATGATTTTTATCCTGGTTCGTTGTTAACTAAACTACTCCAGTCCACTCCCTTGGAGTGATTTACCTCACCTGAGGATTTAATCCACTAATCACACGAGATTACAATGGTTTTCCACTTAGACAACTTCTAAGTCTTCTAGAGTATACTGATCACAACCTGATCACACTAGGAACAATCTGCTTAGATACCCTCTAAGACTTTCTAGAGTATTCTGATCAACAACCTGATCACTCTAGTCCTTACAACTTAATGTAAACAAATTCTAAGAGTTACACTGCTTCTAATAAAGCTATTATCACAACTATGATTTTCTCTTAAGTTTAAGCTTAATCTCACTAATATATTACAACAGCAATGTAGTGAGGTTGAAGATGAAGTTTGAGAGCTTTTTGAATTTGACAGCGTTTCTGTATATTTTCGCAAGTGTTGTATTCAGCATTCGTAACTTTGCTTCTCATCAGAACTTCATATTTATAGGCGTTTGAGAAGATGACCGTTGGGAGCATTTAATGCTTTGCGTATTCCGTACAGCATTGAATTTAATGTTTCACTCTTTTGTCAACTACCTCGAGCCTTGCTTTTGCTGTGTCTACTGACGTTGCCTTTAATAGCTTTGAACGTTCCTTTTGTCAGTCAGCGTAGCCTGCCAGCTAGTACTTGCTTCTGATCTGATGTTTGTGTGAACAACGTTTGAATATCATCAGAGTCAAACAGCTTGGTGCAGAGCATCTTCTTGTCTTCTGACCTTGAAGTGCTTCTGAGCGTGATACCATGAGAACTTCAGTGCTTTTGCTTCTGATCTCAAGTCCTTCTGATGCTTCCATAGACCATGTTCTGATTCTGCTTGACCATCTTCTGATGTCTTGCCAGACCATGTTCTGATGTTGCATGCTGAACCTTCTGAGTCAGTGCTTCTTGCGCTGATTTTGTGCATACTCTTTATATAATTCCTGAAATGGAAATTGCATAGTATTAGAGTACCACATTATCTCATACAAAATTCATATACATTGTTATCATCAAAACTAAGAATATTGATCAGAACCAATCTTGTTCTAACATAAAGAGCAACAACTCTTATGTTGGATGCTTCTATCTTGATTTTCTTCTTCAAATCATCTTAAGTTGATTCAGAGCATTAGCTCTGTTTTGAGTTGATTCTTCAAATGATCTTCTGAAAGCAAATTTAGAGCAATAGCCCTAGTGAAGTGCTTCTTCATATTGATCTTCAGCTTCTCCTTCTTCAATACCGATCCTAAAGCCTATTACAGCTAATGACATATTCTTGAACATTAGTATTCATCAACCTCTATTGAGCAACAACTCAATGCTTTTAGTTACTTCTGTTATTCAACATGAACAATATAGGCATTGATCAAGTATGAGTATATTTCATAATTTTAATGGTGCATGCTGTTTAACACTAGAATTGGTTTCTTCTTCAGATGTCTTCTTCACTTCAGCTGATGATTAGTGTATAACAACACTATCGATTAATTCATCACATACTGAGTATGCGTTGCCTCTACGTAATTTCTGATGCACGATTTCACATTTCTTCATTTAGCTTTCATGCTCAGTTTCTCAATGCCGATTTTTTCTCAAGACTTATCTTTTGCTACACTCTGTAGTTACTCCATGGATACATACTTTGGGTTTACATTTTGTTGTACTTTGGGTGTTCGAATGAGCACTTGTTGGCACACACCTCGCACACTCTCAAGTTTGAAGTCTGATTCAATTTATAGCTTGATGAGTGGTTACCGTTGAGACTTGTTTGAAGATGTGCTTTGAATACTTTGTCTCGTATGATCCTTTAATGATAAGTGCTGTTTTGCTGCAGAGCCTTATCTTCAATAAGATGATTACAGTTGGTGGCGTGCTTATTTGGTTTAGCTTGTCTTCCTAACATGCTGCATGTGGGTTTCTTCTTCAATCAACCTTGGGAGTTGTTCCATTTAATTGTTGTAACCGTTTTGCTAATGATGATGTTTGTAACGGTTCTCCCTTAGTTTCTGATACTCCTTTCAAGACTGTTTTTATATGATAGCTTGTCTTCTTATTCTTTGTAAACAGAGAATAAATGTCATGCGATTTTATCAAAGCTAGTTGTCTTTAAAGCTTCTGAATCTTCTAACTGCTGAGTTATGAGTATCTTCTGTAGATGTTGTAGTGGACCAAGATGTTGCTTGTGCTAGTGCTTATTGTTTTGTGTGATGACTTGATCTTCTGTCTTCAATTGTTCAGATTATGCGCTGCAACATCATAACTTCTGATCTTATATTCTTGTTGTACTGAGACTTCATGTATCAGATGATTCTTTGTAATTCCTTGAGGCTTGCCTGATGTACTTTTCTTATTCTGTGCTAGTTGTATGTAAGCATTGATATTGCTTGTTCTTTTGAGTAGTCTTATCTCTGATTGTTGCTTCTTTTGTTTCTGATCTACGGTCTTTGGTTTGTTTGACGTGTTCTTGATCAGAACATCTGATAATGATGTCTAGCTTCGTCAATATTCTGGATGTAGTTATTATACTCTTTTTCTGATGAATCCTGTATAAGATTTATGACATAACATCTGCGCACTAAATGAAACCATTAATAATAAAATTGTTTCTCACAAAATATATGCTTGTTATCATCAAAACAAGTTTCTGAACATAGATTCTCAATCTTGTTCTAACAATAAGTGTGAAGAGTTTATAATCATCCTTAGCTGTAAATATAATTAAGCCTATTAGAGTTTATTCCTGGCATATTCTGAAACCACGTGCATATTCTGATCATATAATCCTCTAAGCAAAATATAATTGAATGTGTGTTAATCTATCAATGTGCTTAATCAGTTTCTGCCTGTTGAATACCTTTAAATGTTTACAACATACCCTATTTGTAATAACAGAACAGAATCACCTGATCATGAGTAACACCTCGACATTAGTGAAATTAAACTTTATCTATGTTTAAAATATTCGTGATAAAAGAATTTTGTATTCTAAGTATCATTCCTTTCAGAACTCCTAAAGAAGATTTGGGCACTGGAAAAATGCTATATCCGACAATCTCCTGAAAGAAATAGGCAAAATAGAAAATTACTCAAGAAGCCAGTAGCATACTTTCCTGTCAGATATTCATCACAGGGGGAGATTGTTAGAACTCAGGAGTAGCTATATCAAGAATAAATAGGAATACTTAATTCAGGGGATCCATAAATCTGAAATTAATTCATCGGGTTACCTAAATCAGGTGGAGACTATACATCTCAAGGGGAGAAATTATTTCTAAGTCTAATCCAACCTTCTTAAAAGCTTTTTGATGATAACAAAAAGGGGGAGAAAGAAAGAGTTTAGATTTTGATGAATAAATCAGTTGCTTGATTGAAAAATGAGATATGAGATGAAGTTTACTTGCTTAAATTATTATCCTCTCATAAAATTGTTCCATCAAAATACATGGTTTTGTCATCATCAAAAAGGGGGAGATTGTTAGAACAAGATTGAGAATCTATGTTCAGAATCCAGTTTTGATGATAACAAGCATATATTTTGTGAGTAACAATTTTATTATTAATGGTTTCATTTAGTATGCAGATATTATGTTATAAATCTTATACAAGATTCATCAGAAAAAGAGTACAACAACTACATCCAGAAGATTGACGAAGCTAAACATCATTCATCAGATGTTCTGATTAAGAACACGTCAAACAAGCCTAAAACCGCAAATCAAAAGCAAGAGAAGCCACAATCAGAGACAAGACCACTCCGAAGAACAAGCAATATCAATGCTTACATACAACAAGCACATAATCAGAAAGTACATCAGAAGCCTCAAGGAAAATGAACAAGAAAGATCAGCTGCAAGAAGCTTTGCAACATCAGAAGATCACGCACGCAGAAAGATCATAAGATCTGAAGTTACAAGTTCTGAAGCTACAAACAAAGTGACATACAAGATACAAACATCAACATGATTCACGTACAAGCCAATGAAGAACCTACACCTTAACATACAGAATTGAATAAAATACAAAGAGCTGAGAATCAAAGGGAAAGCCATTACAAACATCATCACGTAAAAATTATTACAACATTTAAAAGGAAAAACTCCCAAGGTTAAAAGAAGAAGCAAGCTACATGCAACACAGTGAAGAAAGAAAAACCAGAATAGCACGCCACAAACTGACATCAGGATAAGGTTCTGTCATGGACACATGTAGCCAATCAATACGAAGCGTTCAAATCCATACTCAACCAAATTGCAACGACTACATTCCAACGGTATCCACTCATCAAGCTATAAATATAACCAATCTTCAAACTTGATGTGCATGGAGTGACCACTATGTATGAAATCCATCCTTACTGTACTAAGTGAATCCAGAATGGAGAGTGAGTGATCATCCATCCCTTGAATGGATCCGGAGAAAAAAACAAGTGAGTATATCCACTATGCATCTACAGTGCGCAGCAAAAGAAAGATCATGAGAATTTATTGAGAGTGTAGAGCATGAGAGCTTAAACGAGGAAATATAAGATCATGCCTTAGAAGTCACAAAAAGAGGCAACACATACTCAATGTGTGAGGATAGAAAGTAGTGTTGTTATACACGAATCATAAGCCTATATGAGGAAAAGACTCCAGTAGAGAAAATGGTGCATGTAATGGAGATTCATTTGAAGGGAGCAATGAGTGAAAAAGAATGCAAAGATTAAATCATAATTCACTCTACATTAGAGTGTCTCGGAAAAATTATATACACTAAGTTGATGCTCAACAGTGTCATAATTATATCTGAGATCATCAAACTGCTGAATGCTTTACAGAAACAATAAGATCATCTACATTAGACAAAGATCAATTTAAGATGGAACTCAAGACAAGAGCTGTTGCTCTGATCCTGCCTTCAGAAGAAATAAAGATCAAATCAGAAGCAATCTACAATAGAGCGGTAGCTCTTACTCTGCTTAAGAAGATTTGAAGATGAAGTTCAGAAGAAGAAGCACAAGAAAGAAATCAAATAAGAGTTGTTGCTCTTTAACTACTTATAGAAGATAAAAGAGATCAAGAAAGAAGCATCCAACATAAGAGCTGAGCCTCTTAATATGCTTACGATAAGAAGGAGAAGATCTCAATTAGAAGATAAAAGAAGAAGACTACAAGTTCTGTTATAACTTGTAATATTATGTAAAACACATAGAGTTGTTGCTCTTGGTGTGTAATATCTTAGGAACTTCTGATAGATTGTTTAGGCACCAGAAGTGACTTCCAGTCAGAGTGTCGTAAACATGTGTGCTTAAGATAGGAGAGAATCTGCTTGAATAAGAA
Source organism: Vicia villosa (assembly GCF_029867415.1). Classification (NCBI taxonomy): domain Eukaryota; kingdom Viridiplantae; phylum Streptophyta; class Magnoliopsida; order Fabales; family Fabaceae; genus Vicia; species Vicia villosa. The sequence goes on along the minus strand of NW_026706769.1, from coordinate 45,104 downwards.
GCACTCTTGGAATCTCCAGTAGACTGGTGAACGTTATATCCTGCTGGGATCCCTGAGCGGTTCATCATCTAAGGCTAGTCACAGTGGTTTGCTGTGCAGGGTTAGTCACACCAGGATGGTTGTGCAGGAAGTCAAGGGATGTTATATCTCGTGGAGATCACTGAACAGTCCTTTGCAGTTAGTCAGTAGCAGTTGGCTTGTGCAGGGTGCCTGAGTATATGAATGTTATATCTCATGGAGATCACTGAATGGGTCATTGTCTAGATGGTCAGTCACAACAGTTGGTTGTGCAGGTTGTTAGTCACGACGGAGGTTCGTGCAGTTGTAATCATGATTTGGTTATAGTGGATTAAGACGTCTGTTAAGAGGAAAATCACCTGAAGAAGGTGGACTGGAGGTAGCCTTATTCAAGAGGTGAACCAGGATAAAAATAAACGCGTCTTTTACTTTCTGAACTATTCATTTTAACTTAGAACAATCAAGCAAAAGCTCCTCAGAACTGTACTGAGCAAGTTAGAAGTTCTGATGACACCCAGAAGTTAAAATGAACATCTCATTAATTATGTAGTTCTACATCCTCATGCTTCCGCTGAAGGATAGAAAAACATTTAGAAAGGGGGGGTTTGAATAAGTGTAGCTTTAAAACTTGTAAGATAAAAACAATTTGCACAATGATTTTTATCCTGGTTCGTTGTTAACTAAACTACTCCAGTCCACCCGCTTGGAGTGATTTACCTCACCTGAGGATTTAATCCACTAATCACACAAGATTACAATGGTTTTCCACTTAGACAACTTCTAAGTCTTCTAGAGTATACTGATCACAACCTGATCACTCTAGGAACAATCTGCTTAGATACCCTCTAAGACTTTCTAGAGTATACTGATCAACAACCTGATCACTCTAGTTCTTACAACTTAATGTAAACAAAATCGTTTAAGAGTTACAATGCTTCTTATAAAGCTATTATCACAACTCTGATTTTCTCTTAAGTCTAAGCTTAATCTCACTAATATATTAGAACAGCAATGTAGTGAGGTTAAAGATGAAGTTTGAGAGCTTTTTGAATTTGACAACGTTTCTGTATATTTGCGCAAGTGTTCTTGTTCAAAGTTCGTAACATTGCTTCTCATCAGAACTTCTATTTATAGGCGTTTGAGAAGATGACCGTTGGGAGCATTTAATGCTTTGCGTATTCCGTACAGCATTGCATTTAATGTTTCACTCTTTTGTCAACTACCTCGAGCCTTGCTTTCGTTGTGTCTACTGACGTTGCCTTTAATAGCTTCCAACGTTCTTTTTGTCAGTCAGCGTAGCCTGCTATCTTGTACTTGCTTCTGATTTGATGTTTGTAGATACAACGTTTGAATCTTATCAGAGTACAAACAGCTTGGTGCAGAGCATCTTCTTGTCTTCTGACCTTGAAGTGCTTCTTAGCGTGATACCATGAGAACTTCAGTGCTTCTGCTTCTGATCTCAAGTTCTTCTGATGCTTCCATAGACCATGTTCTGATTCTACTTGACCATCTTCTGATGTCTTGCCAGACCATGTTCTGATTTTGCATGCTGAACCTTCTGTATCAGTGCTTCTTGCGCTGATTTTGTGCATACTCTTTATATAATTCCTGAAATGGAAATTGCATAGTATTAGAGTACCACATTATCTCATACAAAATTCATATACATTGTTATCATCAAAACTAAGAATATTGATCAGAACAAATTTTGTTCTAACAATCTCCCCCTTTTTGATGATGACGAAAACATATATAAATGATATGAATTTGCAATCAGAATATCAGACGGCTAAAGACAATTACACAGTTATAGCATAAGCATATAAACATAGTGTGTGAATATGTCTCCCCCTGAGATTAACAATCTCCCCCTGAGATAAATAATCTCCCCCTGAAATAAATACTGGAAGAAATTTATAAATAAAGGACTTCCCTGAGTATTTTCCATTTCAGTTGAGACGATCACATATGCTTAGATCTTCAGAACATTCATAGCTACTGCTTCTTGCTTCCATAGGACAGCTTCAGAGCTTGAATTTCTTCTTGGATCATTGCATTCTAGATTGTATCAGAACACTGTTGAATGTACCAGAGCATCATCAGAGCATCTCTACATCCTGAAATGTTACAGAACAAACTACACGACAAAAGTCAGAGCATGAATGAATCAGAACATAAAATATGTATCAGAACATATAATACGTATCAGAGCAAAAACAATAATGTTTCAGAGCATATTTAGAACTAAAAACATGCATCAGAACATATAAGGAATAAGAATGAGTTAGAGCATATTCTATCATCAGGATATCATAACATTCTTCCTTCTTGCTTCTGATCTTGAGGCTTCATTGCACTCAGCTTGCTTCAATTTCCATGAGCTTGATTCCATACAGAATTGATTTTCCCCATGTCTTTGCTTCTCATGTTGAGCTTTTAAGAATATCTTCACTTCCTGCAAAACACTCAAAGACATAGAACTTGCACGTTATGTTAGAAATGTGGAGACTTTCTCCCAGCAACTAATAATATAAATCAGATCATTTATCACATTTTCTCCCCCTTTTTGTCATAACATCAAAAACACAAAAGGTTCAGATGAAAAACAAAACAATATGAGAGAAAAGAAGGATAATTTTCATTGATTGCAAAAGAGAATTATCAGAAGGTACAAGGAAGATACATAGAAGACAGATGCAAGAAATAAAGAAAAACAACTAAGACACAAAGGACTAAGACGACCCTAGCTTAGACATAATCTTGGCCAGCATGTCATGAATCCCAGCATTGCTCTCAGTCTGCCTCTCCATGAAAGAGCGGAACTCAACATTGGTGTCTTCTTGCTTGTCCATACGAGAAGCTAGCTCAGCTTGGTTCTTCCGAATAACCTCTAGAGTCTTCACCAGAAGAGAGGGTTCACCAGAAGAAGCTTCACAACTTCTGTTCAGAGGAACATCAATCTCAACAGCAGCTTCCATTGTCAGATCATCATCATGATTTTCCTCAACAGGAATAGTCTCAGCAGGATGATCTTCAGCATCAGCTTCTCCCATATAAGCATCTTCTTCATACTCAGGAGCAGGAAGATCAGAATCTCCATTCTCAAGAGGTTGAAGAATGGCAGCAAGATTCCTTGGAGCAGAAGGACCTTCAACTTCTGAAGGATCAACAACTTCTGGAATGACCAATTTGGGGTCCTCCTCAGAAGGATTTTCCCTCAAAAAGTCAAACAGTGACTTGAAGTCTCCAGTTAGAACTGGATACTTAGGTCTCCAGACCACAATATCCATACAAGGATTGTCCAGCAACTCATCAACAAACATCTTCTCCTTAAGAACTCTCCTGTTTCTGATGGGATGATAATATACACCATCATCAACTTCAAGAAGATATCCAGCATAACCAGGTGCAACAGCCACTAGTCTCTTCTGAACAGCCATGGCTCCAACCTGAAAATCTTGGCGAAAACTTCTCCAAAGATTTCTAGTAGAAACATCATCAAGGTCATTGAAGAAGGCATCTTTCAAGAGATCCAGCCTACTGATAACTTCATGTCTGAACAACTCCAGGTAGATATGAGGTTCAGGTTCAGGAGGATTGAAGGTGAATTTGTAGTCAGGGTAGAGAAGGCAGTATGGGTTGGATTTTCTGGTAGGAAAGGGATGGGATAGAGAAGGTGGAACTGCTGTGGTTGAAGAAGATGGAATATCTGTGGAGATGGTTGATGAGGATGGTATATCAGTGGGTGTGGGAGGATAGACATTTAGTGGAGTGGGGTTCATAACAGGTGTAGAAAGAGATGGTTGAGGAGGATTTGGAATGGTGAAGGTGTTGTGAGGTTCAGAAGGAGGAGGTTGGATAGAATATTGAGGTTCAGAAGGAGGTGGTTGGTATACTTGCCTGGGAAAATTTGTAGTACTTTTAGTACGGAAAGGTTCCCTGATGCGCTGATCTTGATATTCTTGGGAGTTTACTTTGACAGGATCAAAGGTGACCCTTTGCTTCTTGGCTTTCTTGGCTTCTTCTTCTTGAGCCTTTCTCTTCAGCCTTGCTTCTTCTAATCCTTCTTCTGAAGGTCAGCCAGAGAAGGAAGCACTCTTCCACGAATCCACGCAGGATCAACAGAAGATTGAGTTCTTACAGAAGCTTCCAAGTAATGCTTAACAGCCTTGTGAAGTTCTACTTGGAACACGGTAGCAAAGCCTTCAACCGGAATCCTTCTGGTCAGAATATCTGGGAAGATTATAGGAACAGAAGTTAACTCCCTGATAAGTTGCAATCTTAGCAGATCAAAACCATTGAAAACATGACCTTGAATGACTCCAAAGAATTTGGACGTTCCAATAGTCCTTAGAGAGTCCATCAAATCACTTTCTATCAGAATGTCTGAAATCATTCTGGCGAAAGGAATAGCATTTCTTGGAAGATGAGGATACTTCTCATGTTCTTCATCTCTTGACTCTTCAATAGCCATCTTCAGATTCTGAAAAAGAATGTTGGAGATGTTGAGTTCAATTCTTCTTCTAATGCAGAAAAGAGTGTATTTGTGATCAGGACTAATGTGAGAGGAGGAGAACGATCTTCTTCTGTGATGGAGAGAACCCAGAATAATCTCAGCCCAAACTTGATAGAACGCCCTCAATGTACCAATTTTATGAGATTCAATACCAGTAGCATACAATATTTGTCTTTCAACCTGTAGCCAACTAACTCTGGCATGAAGAGGACCAGTGCATCCTTCTTCATCATCCAAGTTGTACAGCTTCCTGATCAACTTCTCAGTTATCACAACTTCATGCCCTAACACGAAGGAGATGATTGCAGTTGGAGCAACCGTTGCATGAGCCCAGAAATCTTTCACAAGAGGCGGATAAATTGGTCCAACCAGTCTATCAAGATAGTTTGACCACCCTTGTGCCATTATCTTTGCATCAGGTTTGAAACCATGTGCTTTCAGATTCTCAAAATCCACCGAAGACTCACAAAGAACTTCCATTTCTAATGTAGGAATGGAACAGGTCTTCAATGGAGCATACCCATGCTTGTTAAAAACCAGTTGAGTGGAAGACATTTCTGCTTGGTTTGAAGAGTTTGATGAAGGACTCATGATGAGATGCTAAGTTGCAGACACAAGCTAGGGTTTATGTGATGAATGCAAAATGTGAGACGAATGAGGAGAGAGAGTGAAAAAGATGAAATTAAGATGAAGAGAGGTATTTAAAAGATTGAATAAAAGAAAATAATAAATGCAATATGGTTTAAATGAAATGATTTAAGAAAATCATGACATCAATTTGTATTTAATGAGATATAACACTAGGAGAGATAACGTGACAAAATGAAATGATTTGCACAGTTACCTAGGGCGGCGTCTCCTCAACTGCACGCATGCTTGTCCAAAAATAGTGAACACGTGTTCATTTTTTGGAAAGACTGGTGACAACTGTTTTGCTTTAAAAGAGATTCTGAATCAACTTAGATAATGAAACGTTAGAAATAACAGAATCAGAACTTCTAATTGATCATTATCAGAACTTCTTATAAACACATAGTCCCAACACATTTAAGAGAATAACCATACATAATATCTTCTCATCTTCTCATTCTGGGCATAAATCCATACTGATATTCTTCAGAATGAACTTAAACCTATCTTCAGCAAGAGGTTTTGTAAAGATATCAGCCCATTGATGGTTTGTATCCACAAAGTTTAAAGAGAGAACACCCTTCTGAACATAGTCCCTAATGAAATGATGTTTAATCTCAATATGTTTAGCTTTGGAATATAAGATAGGATTTTTAGATAAACATATGGCAGAAGTATTATCACAGAATATAGGAATGTTACTCTCATATATTTGATAATCTTCTAGCTGACTCTTCATCCAGAGCATTTGTGTGCTACAACCAGCAACAAAAACATATTCTGCTTCTGTTGTTGAGAGGGCAATGGTAGCTTGCTTCTTGCTGTACCAGGAGATCAGGTGACTTCCTAGAAATTGACAACTTCCAGAAGTACTCTTCCTTTCAATTTTGTCTCCAGCATAGTCAGCATCACAAAATCCTACTAAGTTGTATTCTTTAGATCTTCTGTAGACTAAACCAACATTAGTAGTACCTTTCAGATACCTCAGAATTCTCTTAACAGCAGTTAAGTGAGATTCTCTTGGATCTGATTGGAATCTAGCGCACAAACAAACACTGAATAGAATGTCAGGTCTAGAAGCAGTTAAATATAAAAGAGATCCAATCATACCTTTGTACAACTTCTGATCTACCTTCTTACTTACCTCATCCTTACCTAGAACACACGTTGGATGCATTGGAGTTTTGGCTTCTTTGCTTTCAGAAAGATTAAACTTCTTCATAAGTTCTTTCACATACTTCGTTTGATGAACATATGTTCCATCAGAAGTTTGATTAATTTGAATCCCAAGAAAATACTTGAGTTCACCCATCATACTCATTTCAAATTCAGCCTGCATAGACTTAGCAAACTCCTTTCCAAGTGAAGCATTAGATGTTCCAAAAATAATATCATCAACATAAATTTGACAAATTAAAATGTCCTTCTTAGATGTTTTATAGAAGAGAGTCGTATCCACTTGTCCTCTAGTGAAACCATTGTCCAGAAGGAAAGAACTTAATCTCTCATACCAAGCTCTAGGAGCTTGCTTCAATCCATACAATGACTTCTTAAGTTTGAAAACATGTTCTGGAGACTTAGAGTCTTCAAAACCAGGAGGTTGGTGGACATAGACTTCCTTATCTATATAGCCATTTAAGAAGGCACTCTTAACATCCATCCGATACAGAGTGATGTTATGCTGAGTGGCAAAAGATATTAATGAGCGAATAGATTCTAACCTGGCCACTGGTGCAAAGGTTTCTGTATAGTCAATTCCTTCTTGTTGACTATATCCCTGAGCCACCAGTCTGGCTTTGTTTCTTACCACTTCTCCCTTCTCACTAAGCTTGTTTTTGAAAACCCACTATGTACCAATGATGTTGAATCCCTTTGGTCTAGAAACCAAATCCCATATATCATTCCTTGTAAACTGATTTAGTTCTTCTTGCATGGCAATTATCCAGTCTGGATCTTCTAGAGCTTGATCAACAGAAGTTGGCTCGATCAAAGAAACAAGACCTAATTGACATTCTGCATTGTTCTTAAGGAATGCTCTGGTTCTGATAGGATCATCTTTCTTTCCAAGAATCACATCTTCTGAGTGAGCTGAGGTGAGTCTAGAAGATCTTGTGACGGTTGGCTCTTCAGAAATTCTGAGATTCTCTAAAGATGCAGCAACTTGATCTTCTGATTCTTTGCTTCTGACATTTTCAGCTTCTGAAACTTTGCTTCTTGGTTCTACAGCTTCTGATATATCAATATCTATATCTGCAAAATTCTCAAACTGCTTTGGCTTTTCAAGACCAAGCTTATCATCAAATCTGATATTGATTGATTCTTCTACAACCAATGTTTCAGTATTGTATACTCTGTAGCCTTTAGAGCGTTCAGAATATCCAAGAAGGAAACATTTTTGTGCCTTAGAATCAAACTTACCAAGATGATCTTTAGTATTCAGAATGAAACAGACACATCCAAAAGGATGAAAATATGATATGTTTGGCTTTCTGTTCTTCCACAATTCATAAGGAGTCTTATTTAGAATAGGTCTTATAGAGATTATATTCTGAATATAGCATGCAGTGTTAATTGCTTCTGCCCAAAAGTGCTTAGCCATATTGGTTTCATTGATCATGGTTCTGGCCATTTCTTGTAGAGTCCTATTCTTTCGCTTTACAACTCCATTTTGCTGTGGAGTTCTAGGGCAAGAGAAATCATGGGCAATACCATTTTCTTTGAAGAACTCCTCAAAGAATCTGTTCTCAAATTCACCACCATAATCACTTCTGACCTTTATGATTTTGCACTCCTTCTCAGATTGAATCTGAGTGCAGAATTCAAAGAACACTGAATGAGACTCATCCTTGTGTTTTAAGAACTTTACCCATGTCCAGCGGCTATAATCATCTACGATGACTAATCCATATTTCTTCCCTCTGACAGATGCTGTTTTGACTGGCCCAAACAGATCAATATGCAGAAGTTCTAATGGCCTTGAGGAAGAGACAACATTCTTAGATTTGAATGCAGGTTTGGAGAACTTGCCCTTCTGACATGCTTCACAAAGAGCATCTGATTTGTATTTCAGATTTGGGAGTCCTCTGACCAGATTTAGTTTGTTAATCTGAGAAATCTTTCTCAAACTAGCATGTCCTAATCTTCTGTTCCAGACCCATTGCTCTTCAGAAACAGACATAAGGCAAGTCACCTTCTGCTTCTCAAGATCAGAAAGATCAATCTTATAAATGTTGTTCTTTCTCTTGCCTGTAAATAGGATTGAGCCATCCTTCTGACTTACAGCCTTGCAAGACTTTTGATTGAACATAATGTCATAGCCATTGTCACTTAATTGACTTATGGACAATAAGTTATGCGCTAATCCTTCTACAAGAAGTACATTAGTTATGGAAGGAGAGTTACCAATACTTATGGTTCCAAAGCCTATAATCTTGCCCTTCTGATCTCCTCCAAACTTGACTTCTCCACCAGATTTAAGCACCAGGTCTTGGAACATAGACCTTCTTCCCGTCATGTGTCGCGAGCACCCAGAGTCCAGGTACCATGACATTTTGTGCTTTGTCTTCTTTGCTGCTAAGGATATCTGCAACAGAAATTATCTTCTCCTTAGGTACCCATAGTTTCTTGGGTTCTTTTCTTGTTAGTTTTCCTCAAGTTCTGATTGAACTTGGGTTTAGCATGATAAGTAACAGGAGGAACATCATGATATTCTTTAGGTTTGGCAGCCTGATATTTTTTAGGTTGTGTCACATGCTTCTTGGTGTGTGTAGTGTTAAAGATTTTGGCATGTGAAGTGAGCCTAATATCATGTGAGTGGGCATATTTGAACTGATCATACAATGGCTTATATGTGATTTTCAAATCATCTACAGGTTCAAATTTACGTGGGATATCACCGTCATAGCCATCGCCAATCCTTTTGTTTCCAGAAACACCATATATCATAGAAGCAAGATGACTTCTGCCAATACTTCTAGATAGAAACTTTCTGAAGCTCGAGTCATATTCTTTCAGAATATCACTGAGACTAGGAATGGATTTTTCTGATTCAGAAGGAGATCCAATATCTTTGGATAATGTTAAAACTTTTTCCTTCAGTTCAGAATTTTCCACTTCCAGCTTCTTAGTTTCAAATTCAAATAGCTTTTTCAGCTTTTTGTATTTGATACTAAGATGAGCCTTGAGTTCCAGAAGTTCAGTTAAACTAGAAACTAACTCTTCTCTAGATAGTTCAGAAAATACCTCTTCTGGATCTGATTCTGATGTAGATTATGACCCGTCATTCACTGTGGCCATCAGTGCAAGGTTTGCCTGCTCGCCTTCAGAGTCTGATTCTGATTCTGATTCTGAATCATCCCATGTTGCCATAAGACCTTTCATCTTATGAAACTTCTTCTTGGGATTCTCCTTCTGAAGTTTTGGACATTCATTCTTGAAGTGTCCAGGCTCATTGCATTCATAGCAGATGACCTTCTTCTTGTCAGATCTTCTTCCTCCAGAAGATTCTCCTCTTTCAGGCTTCTTTGAACTTCTGAAGCTCTTGAACTTCCTTTGCTTGCTCTTCCAGAGTTGGTTTACCCTTCTGGAGATCATGGACAGTTCATCTTCTTCTTCTTCTGATTCTGATTCTTCAGAATCTACTTCTTCAGCCTGAAAAGCGATAGTGCATTTTTTATAATTGGATTTTAATGTAATAGACTTACCTTTCTTCTGAGGTTCATTAGCATCCAGCTCAATTTCATGACTCCTCAGAGCACTGATCAATTATTCAAGAGAGACTTCATTCAGATTCTTGGCAATTTTGAAAGCAGTCACCATAGGACCCTAACTTCTTGGCAAGCTTCTGATGATCTTCTTGACATGATCAGCCCTTGTGTATCCCTTGTCAAGAACTCTCAGTCCAGCAGTTAGCGTTTGAAATCTTGAGAACATCTTCTCAATATTTTCATCATCCTCCATCTTGAAGGCTTCATATCTCTGGATCAAGGCAAGAGCTTTAGTCTCCTTGACTTGGGAATTTCCTTCATGGGTCATTTTCAATGACTCATATATATCATAGGCAGTTTCCCTGTTAGATATCTTCTCATATTCAGCATGAGAGATAGCATTCAGCAAAACAGTCCCATAAGTCACCATCTAGACCAAGGAAGTAACTTTCAAGTTTATCTTTCCAGTATTCAAAGTTTTCACCATCAAATACTGGTGGTCTAGTATAACCATTGTTACCATTTCCATTGTATTGCTCAGCAGAGCCAGATGTAGATGTATTTGTTGAATTTTCATCAGACATCTTGACTTAAGCACTTTTCTCTTCTTGGATCTTTTCTAAACACGGTTAAGTGCTTGCACCTTAGAACCGGCGCTCTGATGCCAATTGAAGGATAGAAAAACACTTAGAAAGGGGGGGTTTGAATAAGTGTAGCTTTAAAACTTGTAAGTTAAAAACAATTTGCACAATGATTTTTATCCTGGTTCGTTGTTAACTAAACTACTCCAGTCCACCCCCTTGGAGTGATTTACCTCACCTGAGGATTTAATCCACTAATCACACAAGATTACAATGGTTTTCCACTTAGACAACTTCTAAGTCTTCTAGAGTATACTGATCACAACCTGATCACTCTAGGAACAATCTGCTTAGATACCCTCTAAGACTTTCTAGAGTATACTGATCAACAACCTGATCACTCTAGTTCTTACAACTTAATGTAAACAAAATCGTTTAAGAGTTACAATGCTTCTTATAAAGCTATTATCACAACTGTGATTTTCTCTTAAGTTTAAGCTTAATCTCACTAATATATTACAACAGCAATGTAGTGAGGTTGAAGATGAAGTTTGAGAGCTTTTTGAATTTGACAGTGTTTCTGTATATTTCCGCAAGTGTTCTTGTTCAAAGTTCGTAACATTGCTTATCATCAGAACTTCTATTTATAGGCATTTGAGAAGATGACCGTTGGGAGCATTTAATGCTTTGCGTATTTCGTACAGCATTGCATTTAATGTTTCACTCTTTTGTCAACTACCTCGAGCCTTGCTTTCGCTGTGTCTACTGACGTTGCCTTTAATAGCTTCCAACGTTCTTTTTGTCAGTCAGCGTAGCCTGCCATCTTGTACTTGCTTCTGATTTGATGTTTGTAGATACAACGTTTGAATCTTATCAGAGTACAAACAGCTTGGTGCAGAGCATCTTCTTGTCTTCTGACCTTGAAGTGCTTCTTAGCGTGATACCATGAGAACTTCAGTGCTTTTGCTTCTGATCTCAAGTTCTTCTGATGCTTCCATAGACCATGTTCTGATTCTGCTTGACCATCTTCTGATGTCTTGCCAGACCATGTTCTGATGTTGCATGTTGAACCTTCTGAATCAGTGCTTCTTGCGCTGATTTTGTGCATACTCTTTATATAATTCCTGAAATGGAAATTGCATAGTATTAGAGTACCACATTATCTCATACAAAATTCATATACATTGTTATCATCAAAACTAAGAATATTGATCAGAACAAATCTTGTTCTAACATCCGCAACATCAAAGCATAATCCAATAGATGATAAAAACGAAAGAAAGAAAAGACGTTATTAAAGAAAGGGAATTTTAATTGATAAAGAACACAATTCAATCCCCCCTTTCTTGTGTTTTTCTCCACCTTCACGAATTACTTCGAATTTCAAATATTCCCGCTTGAAGCCTTTGAAACGCGATCCACGTCACTTATTAAAATGCGTATACGCTTCAAAATATTTTGCAAATATCCTCAATCCTTGCTTTAAACGTCTCGAAGATCTTACCGTAGAAGCTTCAACTCAAATGCAAAGAAAAAGCTCTTATACGAAGGGACTCTAAGAAATATGTTTGCATGACTCTCTTATTTTCTCTTCAAAACATACAGTCTAACAAATTTATTTTGGTCGTCGAAACCTCCAGCTAACAAAGTGCCCCCAATAAATGTCTATTTCGAATAAGATACAGAAATAGGCATTTCTTGCCACTATAGATTTCGACTGCTTTAACCTTTTGATCTTCCAAAACTTAATGGCGTCATTATAATTATGACTTTTCTTTTCAAACATCTCATCAAGACGTGCGCCATCAAGGTAATCATTACTCCTAATAAGTAGGAGTGAGGCTAAAAACTATGGAACCACCTTGACAATTAATCAGCGTCGAACGCGTGTCCCACTAACTTTAAACCATAAATTTTCAGAATTGTAAGGGATCAACTTCCGTCCCTATAAATAGTGATACTTGTCACTTTCAAACCTTTCTTCTTGATTTCTCCAGAAAAAACCTTCTAATATCTTCTCTTCCATAACTCTGTTCAAAGATTTTACATTCTCTTCAACAAAAACTCAACTTCAGTGGCTTCTGGTAACCCAAAAATTCAAACAAACACAAATTGAAGATGCTTCTCAACCAATCATGAAGATCTCAAAGCCACTGCAAGTGGGAAATCAGGAATATGTTTCAGAACCTCCCTATCTTGAAGAAAAACACAAAATCTATGCTTCCCATGTATTGATTAATCTTAAAATCTCTGGTGAAACACACGCATTCGTGGGTCCGCTCCCTGACCTAATGTGAATATGCATTCTGAATTTTTTCCCAGTTATCATAGGTCTAGACCCCTTGTTAGCAAAAACAAAGTAAATGATAAGGGAAAACCCATTTTAATTTAAACCGTAGAAACTCGACAAAACCAAGCTACGTCTTCGACAAAAGCTTTAATAGCCCAAGAGACCATTCAACTAGAGTATATGACGAACACCCTTAAGGTGTTTAGATATGTGCCTTTAGCGAAAGATCATGAACCTTATTAGGCTTGGTTAGAGAATTTTGAGGCGAAAAAATCTCAATTCTGGAAAGAATTAGGGATTTATGATTTAATCCAGTTGTCGAAGACTGAACTCGAATATAATCAACCAATGTTAGTAGCGTCCTTGTATTTCTGGGAAGCGTCTCAAAATACCTTCCAACTTCCACGCGGAATGGTTACACCTACACTTTTCTTCGTGGCTGCCATTACTGGGCTTCGCCCGATTGGAGAAGATTTCGACCCCACCTATATGGAAGTAGATACCATTAAGTTTGGCGAAAGTAAGGCCACCTACACCCTCTTTACTATGAAACACCATAACAAGGATAACGTTGATGTCTCCAATGAAGAACACATCGCCTTCCTGGCGCTCTGGCTATCGAGATGCGTCTTCTGTTCAAGGTCGCTGCAAGTGGCGAAAAGATACCTGGCCATGGAGAATCAACTTAATTATGGTAGGAAACTTGACCTAATCCAAATGATTCTTGAGTATCTCTATGAGTGTCTTGGCGAATCTGCAGACCTCCTGAAAGCTTACAAAGCTGGAACCTCTCTATTATTCGTTGGATCCTTTTTGCTACTGCAATTGTGGTTAAATGCCACCTTCGAATCCGCTTTACCAAAGAAAGGCCAGGTTGACGAAAATGATGACGCTATCAAAGACATAATAGTCGAAGGAACAAGACTGGCGTATTTAACCCCTCAGGATGAAGGAGGACAATTGCCTGAAGCCTTTTGAGCTTATATGATGATGTTCGCCAAACGTTATCATTTTAGCCCTTCGATGGCTCCTTTTGTTGAAAGGAAGAGAGGCCCATAATGGTTTACTCGAGAGTTCCCTGCTCCTCTGCCAGATCAGCAAGTTGTATCCACAGCTATTTGGGAGGCATTCTTGATCCCTAAGATGTTATCTCATAGACTGAGGACTTCAAAGAGCCATTATGGTCTCCTGAGCTATCAACCTAATTTGGTTTCAAGACAATTTGGCCTTATTCAAATCAATCCAAAACCTATGTATGAGAAGAAGAGCCATTTGTTCCTTCACTCTATGTTTTCGACCGAAGAAAGCTTCGAATCCCAGACTGCTAGATACATTGGGATCGCCTCTCTTACACCTATCTCCTTCAGAGCCTCTTTCTATTGTACCAGAGAATTATCTACATGGTGGTCCAGTTATTACAACAAAGAGATCTTTGATGTTCCTACTCTCTCGAATGAACTAACTGCATATTTCGCTTCTACGCAGGAGCGTTTCACGAAAGGTACTACAACACATATCAAGGAAATTCAAGCGTTCCAGAAATTTTTTGAAACTGCTTACAGGCCAGATGATCTTAGTCGAACCATTTGTGAGGCAACTTTTACCTTACACAAAAAGTTTTTTAAAAAACTAGAGGGTCTAAAATTGCCTTCATACGTTCGCCCTTAGCAACATTATGAAACGACTTTTAATATGTATCCTCCCAAATTCCCTCAACTGCCCAGTGCTGACTTTGGTGTGGCTTTAAGTCCTCCATTCCCAGACTGGTTCGTCTTTGGGGATGTCACAAATATCCTCCGCGAAGAATCCAAAAAAAGTGCGACGCGTGGTTCTGACTAAGCATATGATCCGCTGTTGCCGGGGATCAAAAACGAGTTAATTTTATAAAACTGTATTACGACGGTAACAGTAACTCGTGTATCGTCTCTCAAGGATTCCTATTCTTATTAACCGAATGTAAGTCAAATTGGGGGGGGGGGGTTGGTTCACGTTCGATTTATAGAAAAAGCGCTTAAAATAAGTGATTATAAAATAAGCTGTTCTACTGTTCGGGTTCCCCATTTGGCAATTTTGGCTCGAACTCCCTTACTCTTCTCAATTTGATCCGCTGTCGCGCGGGTCAAAAACGAGTTAATTTTATAAAACTGTAGTACGACGGTAACGGTAACTCGTGTATCGTCTCTCAAGGATTCCTATTCTTATTAACCAAATGTAAGTCGAATTTGGGAGGGGGGTTGGTTCACGTTCGATTTATAGAAAAAGCGCTTAAAATAAGTGATTATAAAATAAGCTGTTCTACTGTTCGGGTTCCCCATTTGGCAATTTTGGCTCGAACTCCCTTACTCTTCTCAATTTGATCCGCTGTCGCGCGCGGGTCAAAAACGAGTTAATTTTATAAAACTGTAGTACGACGGTAACATTAACTCGTGTATCGTCTCTCAAGGATTCCTATTCTTATTAACCAAATGTAAGTCGAATTTGGGGGGGGGGGTTGGTTCACGTTCGATTTATAGAAAAAGCGCTTAAAATAAGTGATTATAAAATAAGTTGTTCTACGGTTCGGGTTCCCCACTTATCATTGGTAATTATAAATCTAATCCCCAAGCGAATTCTAACCCCTATTCGATTACAGCAACAATAAACAAGCGAAATTGATACTATACAAATTATATTCCTATTATCCGAATTAAGCAAACGGATTCAGCACTCATGAATTAAGCAAACATGATTTGACATACGCAAGTTAACGATAAAGCAACGTTAATTCACGAAACAGATCAAGGAACATAAACTAATCGAATTAAATCAATAATATTATGTATGAATCGAATTAAGCATGCAACACATATATAAGATTATTGAAAGGGAAAAGAATTGGGTTTAAAATTATAAAACCTCAAAGATTCGGTGGAACATGAACAGTAGATCAACCCAATAGGGATTAGTTCGCCATGGGATCGTACAAGCTTAGATTTTTTTCCGTGAATAGTGATAATGATGAACAGTACCGCGGCTCTACCCTAGGGGAAAATAGAAAAAACCCGTTTTACAATCCAACTGGGTCAAACATACGACCCAGGCCCAAAACTAATGACTTGAAACTTAAATAAAACTAGTGCTGCAACTTTAAACGCAAAACTGAGAATTATCGGCTCCGAATATAACTTCGACTCCAACATGAAAGTCGTAGCTCTCTCTCTCTCTTAGCTTTCCGAAGATTATTAGAACGCCTCGATCGGACTCTTGGAACTCCAGTTATGATTGTTTTCGTGCAGACTACTAAAGCTGAAAAATAAAGTGCGAAAATTCAATAAAGCTAAAAATAAAATAAATTATAAAAACATATTAAAACATAAAAATAATTAAAATAAATGGAAGAAATGCTTGAGCACAAGCATGGAAGAATGTGCATCAAAATGCACTGATCAAATTCCCCCACACTTGAACTTTTGCACTCCGAGCAAAATAAAAAACAAAACAAAGGAAGCACAAATACATCAATAGTTACTCATCCTAGGCTACAAATCTTCTTCGGGTAAGTTTGCATCGACAGGTACTAATCTTGCACATAAAGGATATCGTAGGAGCACTAATCCACAATTATGCAGACATAAGCCTCCTAAATACTCAAACCAATTCAAATCATATTATTATACCATAGCCTAACTTACTCATCCTTTTTGCTCTTTTTCATTCATGCGCAATCACATTAAGCCCGTTATCTCTATACACTTATAGCAAAACGACCTGTTAGTGAATCTGATCCTTTTCTGCACGGGGTTCTAGTACTTACGTGGCATAACCCTTTGTTTACTCAATTGTAGTTGCGGGGGATCAGACCGTAATCCTCCCTACCAAGTTCAGCACCAGAAACCGCTGAACCAACTAACAAAGAGTCTTATTTTCACTTTTTCTTTTGAAGGTTCTACAACCGTTGGGTTAAGTGACCGGGTGAGGGTCACCAAACTTAGAAGGTGCATTCCCTTTTTCTTTTTCTATTTTTTTCTTTCGGAACACTCACTTATATTCATCGGCTTCCCTGTGTAAAGTGTGTGAGAGATGGTGCCGACTGCTGAAATAAACTACTCAAGAGCTGTCAGAGAATGAGAATTTAAGGCTAAAACATAATAAAAAAATTCAAATCAATTTCCATATGCAGGAGACTTACGGTGTTAAAACGATATCGATCTTGTGAATTTTTCCCAAGTCTCCGCAACTAACCTCATGTTAATCTATAGCCCAAAACTTTCAAAGAAGCATTTTTTTTAAGAATTGAAAACAAAACAAATACAAAAAAAATTGAAAGAAAACAAAACAAATAAATGATTCTCTCCCCCACACTTAAGACATACATTGTCCTCAATGAAAGAACATAAATATAAAATAAGAGTGAGAAAGGAAAGAACACACCCGAGCAGTCAAGGAGGATATGTGATTACATAAGCAACCTTTCCCAAAGAGATATATTCTACATTTTCTTCTTCCAAAGTGGGGATCTCATGGAGTAGCTTTGGGTAATGCCCATTGAACTTGAAATCTTTATTAGTGCCTTCGCCTTTTATTCCAGAATCAAAGAAGAATCTTCGATAAGTAAAAGTGTCGAATGGGCACGTAATCTTCTTTTCCACAACATCAAAGATCAAAAGATTGAGGGGCTGCCCCACTACTTTTGTTTCATCTTCCCCTTCAATTGAGACCCTATGCAAAATCGTAGATGGACTAATATAAAATATGTCAGCTAATGTCCACCCAATCGACTTATGCTTCTTCAAAACCTGTAAAAGTGTATTTTCTTGATGAAAGTCAAGGTTAGAAGAAATTATAACAGGTAGCTTTTGATTCATCTCTAAATAAGCATATTTAAGATTTTCAGGAATTAGTTTCAACTCTTGGGAATGTGGTTGTTCGATGAATGATTTGTTCCGGGCAGCCTGGGTGTCGATAGCTTCATCTACGTGAACAACTTCATTGGCAACCTGATCTGCAGTAACAATATCATTTTGCAAGGCAACCTCAATTTCAGCACAAACAGAGCAAATTTTAGTGTCAGTACAAACATCACAAGAGTAAACATCATCATAACCAGACAATGATGGAAATCATCTGCAAACAAATCAGTACATGTATCATCAACAGTTTCAGAAAGCAACTCTATTTGAAAAATATATTGTTCTTCCAAGGGTTGTTGGTTTGATCCTTGAGCTTGCTGCACGGCATTCATCAAAGTGGCAAGTTGTCCAATTTGTGTTTGCAAAGTCTGAAGAGTAGAATCTATTTGTTGTTGATACTGGAGAGTATTCGCAGCCATTTGTTTGACAATATCCTCTAGTGAAGGTTCGGTAGGTGCAGAGCACAACACCTGAAATTCATTCAGATGCTTATGCGGATCCTCACCTGCAAAACCATTAAACCTAGGCAACAAATGTATCAAATCAGATTTTAATTCAAAAGGTGCATCAGCTGCGGGATACTCAATACATTAACCATTATAGTTCGCATCAGGGGCAGCCAACTGTCTCAAAGTTCTTTGTTCAGCCATGTTATCAGCAAACACAGAAATACCAACTATGTCCCAAACAGGAAGAAACAAATAGAAAGAAGAAAAATGATTAAAAAAAATTCATAAAAATATAAAAACACAAAATTTAATCTAATTAAGACAAATAAGAATTTTGGGATTTTTTTTGGATTTTTTCGACTCTATGAAAACAGTAAAAAATTCATTAAAAATAGAAAAACAATGAATTTGGCGATTAGGGGTCGAATTCCCTTGCTCTATAAGAGGAAGGGAGTATTGATTGCACAATTTTTCTGCTCCTAGTAGGCAAAAACAGATTATCGATCAGACTCAATTCCAAAAAAAACCGTTTTTCGACTCAAAAAGGCGTTATGGCTGAAACCGCGAGGAACCTATGGCCTAAACGCACAAACACTTAACCTAAGACTCTAAAATTAGTTAATAACGATAAGAATCCCCGGCAAAGGCGCCAATTTGATTCGTGTCGCGCGCGGATAAAAAACGAGTGTTTTGTAAAAACGTAGTATAGCGACAGTTTAACTCGAATATCGTCTTTCAAGGATTCTTAGTTATTACAAACTGAAATCGAATTGGGGGGGTTGTTTGGTGGTCGAATAAGAAAAAAATATTATCAAAAGCGATTATTGAAATAAGCTGTTTTGAAAAAGTGATTATAAAATTAAGTCAATCTACTGTGTTCGGGTTCCCCACTTATCATTGGTAATTATAAATCTAATCCCCAAGCGAATTTTATCCCCTATTCGATTACAGCAACAATAAACAAGCGAAATTGATACTATACGGTTTATATTCCTATTATCCGAATTAAGCAAACGGATTCAGCACTCATGAATTAAGCAAACATGATTTGACATACGCAAGTTAACGATAAAGCAACGTTAAATCACGAAACAGATCAAGGAACATAAACTAATCGAATTAAATCAATAATATTATGTATGAATCGAATTAAGCATGCAACACATATATAAGATTATTGAAAGGGAAAAGAATTGGGATTAAAATTATAAAACCTCAAAGATTCCGTGGAACATGAATAGTAGATCGACCCAATAGGGAATAGTTCGCCATGGGATCGTACAAGCTTCGATTTTTTCCGTGAATAGTGATAATGATGAAAAGTACCGCGGCTCTACCCTAGGGGAAAATAGAAAAAATCCGTTTTACAATCCAACTGGGTCAAACATACGACCCAGGCCCAAAACTAATGACCTGAAACTTAAATAAAACTAGTGCTGCAAATTTAAACGAAAAACTGAGAATTATCGGCTCCGAATATGACTTCGACTCCAACATGAAAGTCGTAGCTTTCTCTCTTAGCTTTCTGAAGATTATTAGAAAGCCTTGATCGGACTCTTGGAACTCCAATTATGATCGTTTCCGTGCAGACTGCTAAAGCTGAAAAATAAAGTGCGAAAATTCAATAAAGCTAAAAATAAAATAAATTATAAAAACATATTAAAACATAAAAATAATTAAAATAAATGGAAGAAATTCTTGAGCACAAGCATGGAAGAACGTGCATCAAATTGCACTGATCAGCATACCCTGGACAGTTTCCGAGGACATCTTCACATTGGCCTTAAACACGTTTATGTTCTAACTCTGGTAGCTGAAGGTGTGGAATGGGAGAATGTTTCAATTTCGCTCGTCTTTTTGTCTCTCTAGGGTTTATTATACTAACTTGATTATTTTCCCCTGTTTGATTTCAGCTATTTATCGAAGGCAAAACATTAAAGACAAAGCAACTACTGCGCGAATGCCTGCAGCTTCTTCTAAAGACAAGAAGTTTAGTGATGATACCAACACCAGCAAATCTAAACCTGTGGTAATAATTCGAATCTTTGTCTGCTTGTCTTAGATCATTATTGCAAAATACTGACATCTCTTATTCCAGAATGCTTGAAAACCTCCTTCTACTCCAAAAAGAAAAGTTGTCCAAGAAAGCATACGAATTGATTCTGATGCTGAAGACACATCTCCTCCACACTCCAAGCTGATTGTCATGAAGAAACCTAAGACTACAATTCCTAAAGCTCATGAAAAAGCCTCTGTACATCGAAGCTTGATGTTTTGAACGACCGACAAACATCAGAAGAGCAACCTCTGAAGACTGTCGGGGCAGCAGCAATTTTCGAAAGACACAATTCTAGTCCAGACAACATTAATCCCAAGGTAAACCATGATTCTCATTTACATTAGTTATTTGCTTGCTTTTGATTAGACTGATTCATATTGTTCACTTGTGTAGGATGATGTTATTGGCACTGCCACTTCGAACTTGAAATCTGACAAACCTACAAGTACAGTCTCTCATTCGATCCCTGTTTTATCTACCAAAGGGTCTCTCGAAGGATCAAATAGTGAATCTAGTGACTACTTCTTTGTAGTGCCCTCTCAAAGAGAAATACTTCAACTTAATTCTCCTCTACAAACCCTGGACAATTTAGATACTGAAAGTGACGAAATATTGAAAAATACTCAAAAGCCTGAATTCGACGAACCGATAGTCAAAGATGATTCGTCACCCGAGATCCCACCTCAAGGGCAAGACGTCAAAATGGAAGAAGAATGACACCTGTCAAACATTGATGAAGGTGATGAACAATCTAAAGGGAATGAAGGAGCCGAGCCGATAACCGAAGATGAACCTAAAATTCAGGTAAGTCAGACTTGAAATATCACTCAGGATGCTAAGACATTTGATTTAACATTCAGGTAGCAAGGTATAGACGTAGTAATCAGAAAAACAATAAACAACACAAGATGTGTTAACCCAGTTCGGTGAAATCACACCTACTCTGGGCGCATACCAAGCCAGGAAGAAGATTCACTATCAGTAGTACTATTTTATGTAAACAACCTTCGGCCTACCTAGTCCCTACCCAATGACATCTTTATCTTAGAATCCCTCATCTAAGACATGAGAACCTCTGCTCACTCCCAACCATCGCAATGGTGTTGTACAGTTTTTAGTCCCAAGAACTGTATCAACGAATTAATATCCTTCTCTCCTTTTATTGTTTTTATTCGTCATATTCCTATCTTGAAGTTGCTTCAAATCTTCCTTCAAGAATAATATTCCTCTTGCCTATAGGCTTCGAGGATCACAATGGTAATCTTCCCATAGGCCAGGAGGTTTACCTGACCTAGCCCCAATGATTACATCGTTTCTATTCTCGGTAGGCCTCAAATTCTTGGTTACAATGTTTCTATTTGTAACTTATTCCCAACTGGATTTGGGCTTCTAATTGCAGCATAATTGCTGTTACAAATGAGTAACAACTACTGCTAAAAAATAGGTCTTCAATAAAATCTTCCTACCTTGTATCCAATTATAGAAAGTCTTTATCTTCAAATATTCTGATTGATTCTTCTGATCGTTAAATCATGCAACACCTTATATGATATGCATAATATTCAGAGAATATTCTGCATCTGTTGAATTGAAACTAAATCTCGCAATCCAGCTCAGCAGACGCAATTTCATAGAACATGTTATTCCAGAACATGTTCCAACATCTCATAGGACATCCTCTTGCTGTACCTGTTTTCTATTTACAAGAATTACATCCTATGATTATACATAGTTTAGACAACATAAATGCCAATTACCAAATTCAGAGAATCAACAGAACCCATCAATGAGGCTTCCAGCAAACCAGAGGGAACAGACAAACTCGAAGAATTCTTTGATCTTCTGATAATTCTTCGATTTCATAAGCGTTATTTGAAAGTTCGCGTAATACTCGAAAATGACCTTCCCAATGCGAAGACCATTTTCCCAACGATTGATTCTTTCGATCTATAGGCAATATAACCTTCCATACTAATTCATTCGTCGAAAAGACTTTGTTTTTAACCTTCTTATTGTAGGCTTTAGCTATTATTTCCTTCTGCCTTCTCAGGACTTCCAACGCTAGCAGTCTTTCCTCATTTACGTCTGTTAACTCATTCATCATAATTTCCCAATAATGTTCTGATGGAATTTCTTCTTGCCTCTAGACTCTCACAGACTGAAGGTGAATTTCGACTGGCAGGACTGCATCATGACCAAACGTGAGTTAGAATGGTGTATCGTTCATTGCTTCTTTAAGGACGTTCGACAAGCCCAAAGAGCTTGATCCAAAGTTCTATGCCAATGCTTGGTATTTCTTCCCACATGCTTCTTAATCAAACCAACTATCACTTTATTGACTACTTCGACCTGACCATTGGCTTGAGCATAGTATGGAGTAGAGGTTAATAATTTAAAACCTATTTCTTTGGCAAACTCCTGCATTTTTTGACCCGTGAAAACTGATACTGGATTTGTTGTAATACTTTCCAGAATTCCAAACCTATAAATTATCCGCCTCTGAACAAATTCGATAATAATCTCCTGATCTACGTTTATCAGAGGTACTCCTTCGACCCACTTAGTGAAGTAGTTTATTTTTACCAAAATGTACATTTGGCCTTTAGATGAAACAGGTCGTATTTATCCAATTAAATCCATTGCCCATCCTTTGAATGGCCACGGCTTAATGATCGAATGAAGTTCGCTTGGAGGGACATGTTGAATACCTGCATGGACTTGACACTCTTGGCATCCTTTTGCAAAATCTATGCAATCCTTGAGCATAGTGGGCCAATATATCCCATATCGAAATAGTAACCATATTATCTTATGTCCTGCTTGGTGTGCTCCGCATGCCCCACTATGTACGCTAGATAAAGCTAGGTATGTTTCACTTTCTCCTAGGCATTTGAGTAAGATCCCATTTGGCGTTTTCTTGAACAATTTTTTTCCAATTAACACGTAAGATAGGGCCCTGTACTTGATCTTCCTTTCTGTATCTATTGTGGGGTCTCTGAGATAATTTATGATTGGACTTCGCCAATCTGTATCTACCAAAGTGTCAATAGTTAAGACTTTAAATTCTTTTTTCGTTAGCGTATCCCAGCCCCGTGCTTTCTAAATCTAGTGGTGACAGTCTGGTAGCCAATGCTTTTCCTTTAACTTTGATCAACCCTTCTAATTTTTCTTTTGATACTTTGTATCCTGAGGCTATTTGTGCTGAATCGTTTGCCTCTTGATTTTTTAATCTAGGGATATGCTTAATGTCTACATATTTGAATCTTTTGAGTAATCTATTGGCAAGAACAAAGTACATAATTAAATTTTCTTTTATGCATTTATATTCTTTTGTTAATTGTTTGAATACTAACTCGGAATCCCCTTTTATTTCGACTCTGGTTGCCCCCAATTCCAACAAGGCTTCAAGTCCGGCTATCAAAGCTTCGTATTCTGCCTCATTATTCGAGCAGAGAGGGCCTTCGATCTTATACTTGAGTTTTGTTGGAATTCCTTCTGGAGAAATAATTAGAACTCCAACTCCACTACCTTCTCTATGGGTAGAACCATCGAAGAATAACTTCCAAGGTTTTACTTCCACTACAATGAAATCTGAGACTACTTGGCCCTTCATTGCTTTTAAAGGCAAGAAGGCTAGGGATCACTCAGTTAGGGCTAAGGCCCATTTTCCAATTCGACTGTGTAATATTGGTTTCGACAACATATGCTTGATAACATCAAAATATGAAGAAACATACACATTAACAGGTTTTATATAATATTTAAGTTTTGTACAAGAGAAATACAAACAAAGACAAAGCTTTTCTATAGCAGTATATCTTGTTTATGCATCATTTAATACTCTACTTAGATAGTAAATGGCTCTTTCAATGCCATTTTCATCTCCTTGTGCTAACATACTATCAATAGTAAAATCAGAAGTAGATATGTATAATCTTATGGGCTTGTTTCCACAAGGGGAGATAAGATAGGAGGATGCATCAAGTATTATTTGATTTTGTCGAACGCTTCTTGATGCTCTTTGTAACACCCCAAAATCTACCCAACATTCACCGTGCAAATCAGAGTGCGAAAAAATTTCTAAAACAGATAAGACATGAAGTGTCACATTTATTAAACTGAAACCGAATACATGAATAACTCATTATAATAGACACATAGCACATATCGATATGGAGAACTCGTAGCAATTAACAATATTAAACCAATTCAACTTTAGTAACAATGCAGTGGAATAACATCAAAGTCATAAACTTCACAAGTTGGCATCTCGGCCTAATTTAGAAACAACAAGTCATAATCATCTCGATAGAACAACAAATAATCCAACATGGTCATAAACAAAGGCAAGTAAACGCTAACCCCCCCCGGAGTGCTACGCATCAGAGCATATGACACCGACTCGAGCGTATAACGATAACGACTACTCTTCTCGATCACCTGCACGTTACCAATATAAAGGTAACGGAGAAACAAAAGAAATGGGTGAGATATCAAACAGTATAAAAGAAAGTATGATCATATTTATAGCAAGACGAGATCATATACATTTCACCACCTCTCAATATAAGCAACTTGCATCACAACAATGATATTGTTAATCAATCATAACAACATATTCCAATTCACAATCACGTCATCAAACACATAATAACATTCATATCTCAACCACAACGAATCAAATGTGACTCAACATGCGACTTTATGTTATGCGTATGCATGTGGTACCATTCACAGTAAAACTCCCAACTTAAATATTCGCCATTGGGCCAACTTAATCATTTTCCATAGAGGCCAACTCAAACAATTGCCATTCAGGAAAACTTAAACAATGCCATGGATGCGACTCGATGTATGCACATCCACAAATACAACTTAAACAACATAAATCCACATAAACAACTTAATCAACATAACCAATTTGCACAACATAGCCAACTTGAACAACTTAATCAACTTGAACGACGTAATCAACTTCACAATACTTAACCAAAGAAGGACAATACAATCCAAAAAAATGTTTTCAAAATTTATTCAAATCATTGTCATTAGATAGGAATTGATTTCAGCTTTTCGAAGGTTCAAACGAAACTAAAAAGGAGTTACGGATCAAAAGTTATGGTCTTTACAAAATCTGCCCAAGAAAATTGAATCCCTAGGTCGATGCATGGATTTCTCAGGTCGACGCATGAAGGTTTCTGTCCCCCTCGGGTTTGCTCAGGTCGACCCATGAGTCGACTCATGCTGGACTTTTGGAAACTATAGGTCGACGCATGCTGAAGGAAAGTAGATTCCCACCTCTACGGGTTTGCTCAGGTCGATCCAGGCTTCTGTGTAGGTCAACCCATGCTGCGTGAAAACTCAGAATTCACCATTTTTCTTCCATAATCCCCTCATACAACACCCATTAACCCAGACACAATTCATACATCAATTGAAAGCAATTTATCACACATACAAGGTTCCTAAACATATTTCTAATCATGGGTTCACATGCAAACATCATCAATCATACTTAGAATCACAATTTCATAGAAATTTAGTATGAACCCTAACCAATTTCAACAAACAATCAAATATCAAATTGAAAATAAAGAAGAGCATGGATGTCAAGCATAGAATCAAACCCACCATAACATATCATCATAGAATCTCTTATCATGAAAGAACCCCACCCTTATCTTAGGTTTGGATTTGAAGACAACTCTATCTTCAATGGGTTTCTTCTTAGTTCCTCCTTTCTCTTCTCTCCTCTATTTCGTTCTCTTCTATGTGTTATGAAAACTAAAACCCCTAAAACCCTAACTTTTACTAACTCTCTTATTATTTCTAATGGGCTTTAATTAACACCTCTCACTTACTAACACCAACGCTAAATTAGGCCCATTAGCTAATAATCTCATTAAAACATTATTGCTAAAAACCCCACAAAAAGACATAAAACCAACTAAGCATCTAATTAAAAATTAATTCATAAAACACACAGTAAATTAAATAATTAAAATAACACGGGCGTTACAACTCTTCCCCGCTTAGAATATTTTTGTCCTCGAAAATTTACCTCATACGAATAACTCAGGATAAGACTCCCGCATCTTGCTCTCCAATTCCCACGTCATACTCTCTCCAGTAGCTCCTGACCAGACCACTTTCAACAAAGCGATTTCCTTGCCTCTAAGCGTCTTCCTTTCATGATCTTCAATTCGTACTGTCATAGTCTCCATCGTGAGATTATCTTGTACTTGCACATCATCCATAAGGAACACATGAGAAGGATCAGAAATATACTTCCGAAGTTGCGACACATGAAACACGTCATGCAAATTCAAAAGATTTGGCGGTAAAGCCACTCTATATACCACATTCCCAACCTTCTCCGAAATCTGATACAGTCCAATAAAGCGAGGAGTGAGCTTCTTAGACTTCAACGCTCGCCCCACACCAGTCACCGACGTGACTCTCAAAAACACATAATCACCCCCTTGAAACTCTAAATCTTTCTTTCTCTTTTCATGGTAATTCTTCTGCCTACTCTGAGAAGTCTTCATCTTCTCACGAATCAACTTAACTTTCTCGGTAGTCTCGCAAACAATATCTGGTCCAAGTACTACACTCTCACCCGATTCGTGTCAACACAATGGAGTCCTACATCTTCGACCATTCAATGCCTCAAAAGGCGCCATTATAATACTAGAATGGTAACTATTGTTGTAAGTGAACTCGATCAATGGAAGATAAGTATCCCAAATACCTCCCTGCTCAAAAACCACAAAATCTTTTGGACATCCTCCAAAATGCTTTGTGTAATGATTAACACTCGACTCTAGGCTCACCTTTCTTGGGAACGAATATCTTGGTCATCTCAAACAGACTGTTACTCTCCTCATCCATCTCTATAAATACACCATTCAACCCTCAATCTAGAACCTCACAGTTTCTACTCCTCTAAAAATCCTCTCTTCCTTATCAAAAATTCTGGTATCATGGCTGTCAAAACCTTCCACGGTGATGAAAACATGCTTGAGATTATAAATGAAAAGCGACTAAGTGACGCTGATGACGAGTATTGTCTCCATAGATGTTTTAAGTATCAGGGCAGGAATGGATACAAGCATATATTCTGTTAGTAACAATTTTATTACTAATGATTTCATTGAGTGTGCAGATGTTAAGCTAAAAGCCTTATACGACATTCACCAGAAACAAGCATATTGACTGTATCAAAAACTGGTTTAAAAACTGAAGAATGCAAAAGATCAGAAACATCAGATGCATGAAGTCTCAAAACAACAAAAATATCAAAGAAATGTAATATCATTAAATGATCAGATGTTTTGACTGAAAGCAAGTTCAACAAACAGAATCAGAAGATCATAAGTTATTAAAGAAACCAAAGCTCTATTTCTCAAAGAACAAAATCACTCTTATAAACTTCATCAGAAAACAAGCAACATCAATGTTCACGAGTAATGCCAACAAAGATGTTCTGACCTAGTGATCAGAAACTTCTATGAACATCATAAATGGCTCCAATTAAACCACATGCAAGCAATCATGGTACTCAAAGTAAAGACAAAATCATGACATCTATTTTGGTCTACATCTTGGAAGAGTGAAAAGAAGACACACCACCAACACCAAAGATAAGATTCTCCTTGGAAATAGGTATTTCCTGATTCAAACTCTACCAAGCATTAAATGTTATGTTCAAATATGGTTCAACGGTTATGCTCCAACGGTAATATACCAGAATTTTAAATAAAGAGCAGAACCTTGAAAGTGCAAGTGTGTGTGCAAAAACAAGAGTGTAAGAAAAATAACTGCACCATAAGAGGCAACATACACAAAGTGTGTAATAAGAAAAATAAGAGTGTTGACATACACAACATAAGCCTATGACAAGAAAATCTTAAGTGAGAAATAGAAAAGTATGCATATTTTGCAGTATACTCATATGGAGTAATGAGAGTTGGAAATATATCTGAGAGAGATCCACAAATACATGATCGGTCCAAATAATCTTCACAATGAATGACTAAGAAACTGAATACACTGAGTTGTTGCTATATAGTGTTTCATGTTTACTTAAGTTCATTAATGTGTTGGCTGTAACAAGCTCCATGATCAGTATTGAAGAAGAAGATGAAGATCAATACACAAGAAGGAATCAACACAAGAGTTGTTGCTTCATATCTGCTTATTTAGAAGTAAAGAAGTTGGTCTTACAAGAAGGAGTTACATTCAAGAGTTGAAGTTCTAATCTCCTTACTCAAGAAGAGAAGACCAAGTTAAAGAAGCACGTTGAAACAAGAGCTATTGCTCTTAATCCACTTTAGAAGAATAAAGATAGAGATCAAGATAAACAAGCATTCCAAACAAGAGTTGTTGCTCAAAATCAGCTTATCAAACAAAGAAGTGAAGATCTCTACCAGAAGACAAAGCCAAGAAGACTACAAGATTTTGTTTTTAATTCTTGTAATAATATGTAAAACACAAGAGTTGTTGCTTGTATTGTGTTGTTCCTTAGGAATCTTCTGATAAATTGCTTAGGCACCAGAAGTGACTTCTAGTCAGTGTGTCATAAACAATAAGCAAATAGAATAGGAGAAAATATGCTTGATAAGAAACACACTTGTAATCTCCAGAAGAACAATTCTAGTTTGAATCGGTGTTCCTTGAGTATCTTTCTGATTCAGATACTTGAGATGTCCAAGAGGTCTAGATAGACTATTGGAGGTGTCTAGTTCAATGAACGTTATATCTTGCTAAGATTTTTGAACGGTTCATTGTCTAGAGTTAGTCACTCGCAGGTAGCTTGTGCATGATTTTCTAGGTTGATGAACGTTATATCTTGCTGAGATCACTGAATGATTTATCATCTAGGGTTAGTCACTTGCGGGTAGCTTGTGCGGATAGTTAGTCACAAGTAGGTTGCTTATGCAGTTGTAATCAAGATTGATTATAGTGGATTAAGTCCTCTATAGATAAAGGCAAAATCACCTGAGGAGGGTAGACTGGAGGTAGCCTTGTTGAGAAGGTGAACCAGGATAAAAATGAATGTGTCTCTTACTTTCTAAACCTTCATTTAACCCATAATTTCCATGTTATCCTTATTCAGAATTATGCTTAACAAAGTCAGAAGTTCTGAGGAAGAAAATAAACTAAATGAATGTATATCTCGTAGGTTATGCATTGTTATGCTTCCGCAATATTATCCAAAGCATATCCAAGAAGATGAGATACTAGAAGAAAGAAAAGATTTATAGAAAGAGAAATAAATATTGAAGAACACAATTCAAACCCCCCTTTTCTTTTGTTTTTCTCCACCTTCAGTCTATGTCTAGAGGTTGACCCAACAAAAATTCCAAGCCCATATATCTTCATACCAATCACCCATGTTACAAACCTTTACATTCCTGTTCTGGGACAACATATACAAATAAAAAAGTTGCTTTTAAAGCGTTATCGTCGCACCAGACATTGTTCCAAATGGAAATGGATTCGCCGTTATCTAGCACCCACTTTGACAGGATTTTTAACGAGTTTTATTCTCCATCTTCAACGAAACCATTAAAGAGAAGATATTTCTGTTAAGAAGATGTTCTTCCTCTATCTTATTTTAGTTTTGATGAAGACACAATCTTATCAAAGAAGAAATATCAAAGATGAAAAAAATTGGAATTAAGAATCAAAATACATAAGCTTATGGATATTTTGGAAGAAAAGGAATTTGATCTTGATATAAAGGTATTCAATTACAATTCACATTATGTATATCCTTAGATGTTCCTAACCATTCATGCATCAAAACCAATCAATTCAAGCCTTTTCAAAGCATATATATTTCAAAATTTATAAGGTGGTAATAAGCTACACTTTTGGTGTGTAATCAATTGCATACTTATTCTGCTAGAATTTTAAAACATTGAATCTGCCGGTTATGTTTGAAATTTGAAAAATGTTTTGCATTTTTTTAATCAGGTGACCAATTAAATGATTTAAGAAATCGAGTACAAAATCGAGAATTATGTCTTTTCATGAACCATTGTCATTTTAAACTATTGCAAACCTTCATGAAATGTCTTGTAGATGTTTTAAATTGGCTGTATTTTGTGGTAAAAAATTCCTGGTGTATGTGTGTGGAATTATGCAGGATTGTATGTTTGAGCTAGTACAATTATTCAATGGATGTCATGCTCGATGTCATGACATATGTGTCTGACAGTAGTAGCCGTTACTTTTTAGTTGTGAGGTTTCCTTATTTATCTCAGGTCTCTATTTAGGAAACTATATATTGTGTGCTGTTTGATTTGTGCTAAAATATCTCGAATTACAGCTTATGTGAACACCCTGATGATATGGAAATTAGGTTAACCCTAATTTATGTGTGGAAGGCCCATGGCCCAAGTCCTTTTTCCAGCTGACTATAAAACGACTGCAAATCCTACTTTCAGAGGCAGAGTTGTTAAGCGAAAAGATCTTCATACTCTCTGTGTTTCCACTGTGTGAGTGTTACTTGTGATCCAAACAATTATCAATTAGATGATTTCTTTGGAATAGTTCTTCTTTAAGGTGTTTGTGTTTTGTGAAGAACCGTAGTTCTGTAGCTGTCTCTTGTGATCCAAGCAATTGTCCTTGATGATTGCGTTGGAATAGGTTGTGTGTGTTAATTTTCACTCTAAGATTTTAAGCACGAGTGTGTGTCTTTTGATTGAAGCTTTTAAGCAGATCAAGGGGGAGTGAGTCGAGATACTCAGGTCTAGGAATAGGTTGGAATTGCATTGGGTAGGTTTTAAGTGAGGAGTTGTAAACGGGGGAGTTTAACTCCGAATTAATTCTGCTTATATTGGATTCCCTCCCTGGCTTGGTAGCCCCCAGAGTAGGTTGTTTGAACCGAACTGGGTAAACAATTTTGTGTGTTATTTAGTGTTTTTATGTTGTTCTGTTATAATTATTTGTGCTGTGTAATTGTGGATGTCATAACATCCAGTAAGACATTGAGCGTGTGTAGCAACCTGCCCTAAAAATTAGAATTTTAGAGTCGCTACCTATTCTACCAGGGCGAATAGGAAACCCTACGCAGTTAAGAGATTCGGGGTAAGATATTATATTCGGGTCAAGGGAAGGTGTTAGGCACCCTTAACCCTTTCCTAAGGTTTTGAATTTAAAGGCGAAGGTTTATGGCTAAATATTAAGGTTTAATAGCTAAGGAAATGAATAAGGCGAAAAGTGAGATTTGAACCTAATTAGAATTTTGGGGAAGGGGACTCGCCTTGGTTATCCAAGTGCCTACGTATCTCCTTATGGAGGATCAGAGTCTACGTAGTTCGGGGCCAGGGTTGTACGCCTTAGAATTAATATGAATGTAAGAAGGCATTTTGAATTGCCTTATCGTAGTTTTGAACTTTGTGGTTTGAAGATGAAAAGTGTTTTAAGATGGCGTACAACCCTGATATTTGATATGCACTATTAATCGCAATGATCAATAGGTTTGATCACCATAATTAATAGATTAGTGGGGATTGCTAACAATTCTAATCGATAGGTTCGATTATCACTAATAGCAAATAAATGTGTTTTAATAATTAATTATTTAATTTTTATCGTTATCCCTCATAATCGATAGATTCAATTACAAATAATAACGAATTCTTAAAGGGCAATATGCTAATCATCGCAACTAATAAGATGGTTGAAACCCTTTAGCAAAATAAAATCCTATTTTTATTTCAATTAATCAAGTAATTAGATAATTAGTTATTACCCATCGCGACCAATAGATTTAATCGAAACGAATAATAAATTAAATTTTAATATTTATCATATTTTTATTTAATAAATAAATAAAAAAATTAGATTTATAAATAAATAAATATTAAAAAGGTTAATTAAATAAATAGTTAAATAATTAAAATAAAAATAGGAATTAGAGATTTGGATCCAGCGTGATTAGGCTGAAGGTACATGGTATGAATATTCCTCTCGGGGCATTAGATCTAAGATGAGTGGGGAACCTAAGGCCAGACTTGGAGGTGTATGGTGTACTACCAGGCTGCAGGCGCATGGGATCAAGGAACATGGCTATTCAATAAAAATAATGTGGGAGATGGGGTTCGAATCCACGCCCTCTCCCTCACCAACATTTACTCTTACCAATCCAACCAAACGCTTTAGTCGTTTGACCCACGCGTTTGATAAATAATATATGAAAACCCAAAACATAATGAAAACACGCGCCAATTTTCAAACGAACCAACAGGATGATGACACGCCATCATCTTCCTCACAAGACCTGCAATTTTTCTGATAAAATTTGCTACGAAATTGCTACTAATTCACTTTGTAGCAATTTGAACCTGCAAAACAAAAATCACCTGCAAGCAATATAAATCCTTCGCGACCATGGGGATCTCTTCGTCCAGACCCCACGATTCTAACAGTGCCCTTAATTATCCCTAATTTCACCTAAAACGTAAAACCCCAATTGAAGCTCCCTAACCCTAATAATGGCAAATCACTATACGATCAAGCATTCATCAAATAAATTAACCAGAATCATTCCACACACCATAACAAACAATAATATGCCTTCAAAACATGTTTATATGGCATGAATCATAGCAATCAAATTCAAGTTCAAGAGGGCATACCTTGGCCTTAATAGAGGTGTTTCTGGGGGTGTTGTCGCACAGCAATGATCCAGACACCTTCAGGATGCTTCAAGGAATCTTTTGCACTCTTCAAACCTCTTTGAAACGCTCCCAATCTCTGAAACCGAGTTTGAGTTTCTTGAAGAATTTTGTGTTCTTGAATGTGGTTCTCCACCCAGAATTTCGTCCCCTATTCCATTGTTTTGTGTTGTATATTTATAGAGGCACAAATAAGGTTAACTGAAAAGCCCAAAAAGATCTTTGAATCCCTTCTTGCAATTTTGTGAAATTTGATTTGAAACTTGAATGAAATCTTTCTATATTGGACCAAAATTTGATTTAATCTTTCCAATCTTTGCTAGCACGAAATTATATGGGAAATATGGTGTAATTGCTAATTAGATTTGATTGGAATAAGCCTTTAAATCATATCTTGGATTTTCTCTTGATTTATTTGACTTTTAATCACCATTTAAATGAATAAAAATCATATAAATCAAATAAAACTCTAAAATTCGTGGCAAGTGATTTTGGCAACTTGGATAACTTGTGGACCAAGGTTAGAGCTTAAAAAGATAGGCCCACTTACAAAAAATTCCATTTTGAACCCTTTTTATTTCACATTTTGCCTCCAAAATTGCCCAACTTTAGCAAGGCATATCTCCCTCAATTTTTAAGATATGAAGGAGTTCTAGGACTTTTTGGAAACCTCAAGATGTCCTCTATAAGCCAATATGTAACATATTTTTCATTTGGAAATTTTATCTTGATGATATGCCCTTTGACAAAAAACTGCTTTTGGTTGACCTTTGAAAAGGACCTATAATTTTTTGCATCATATCTCCCAAATAAAGCATTTCTGGCCTTGGCTTGTGAGAGACAAAGTTGTAGAGAATCCAATTTTCTTCAAAATAGGCTTTGAGTGAGAAATTTCTGATGTTCCATGTGAAAGTTATGTATGGTCAAATTTTAGTTGACTTTTTGGACCAAAAACCCTAATTTAGTAACTATGCCCTTTGTTGATTTTGAAGCTTTTCCTTGATGAATAATGATCAAACTTTGATCAAATGATGAATGATACTTCATAATATTATTGTTAACCAAAAATTAGGAGTTTTGACCATACTTTGACCATAGTTGACTTTTAGGTCAAATTAGCCGACTGTGGATCATCTGGGCCATTGAGTGAGCAATCCTTGGAGTTGAAGCTTGCCTTTTGACATGGAGATGCTTTGAGGCATAATGAGTCATATGAAATTCATTGGAGACCTTATTTTGTCAGTTTCCTTAGGAGGATACAAAACCCTAATTCAGGAGATCCTTGCTTAGGAGAAGGCTTTGATAAAACCCTTGAGCCTTGAGCCATTGAAGATGAAATGAGGAGGGAAAATTTTGGGGTATGACAGCGTGTGTTACTAGAATTTTCATGTCTCAAACTTATGTATTTGATCTTAGAGGTTTCTTAGGATGTATTAAAGGCAAAATACATCAGTTTTCAAATTACCTCTTTCATTCAAATTTAAAAATACAATTCAATTCTGTTTTAAGTATTATTCATTCAAAATCCTTGAAAAATTTTATGTATAAATTTTCATATCATTGCAAAAAGTTTTTGAACAATTAAAGTAATTATATTTGACTTGTAGATCCAAAGAGAAGATCAAATTTTATCTTGGAATTTATTCAAGATTTAAATACTTAAGAATAGATTATTCAAAAAGTGTATTGTAACTTAATCATCAAGTTTGTGGTGATAGGTTGTTTGTTGTAGAAAGTTATTTGAATTAGAGTAATTCAAAGTCCACTATAGTGCTTGGTGTTTGTGGAAAAAGTCTTTTGATTTTGGGAGATTCAAAGTCCACAATATGTTTGGTGTTTTTTGAAAAGGTACTTTATTTCGGGGAGATTCAAAGTCCTTCATATGTTTGGTGTTTATGTTAGAAGATTGTAAGAGAGGTCTCGGTGTGAGGCTTGTACAAATATCTAACATAGTATAAAATCCTTCAAGGTGCAAAGGGAATAGATGTACCCTTAGTTGATAAGGGGAATTAGTATAAATCTCTTGTGTTCTTTATATTTCTGCACTTTAATTTTACGTACTTTATATCGTTAAGAACATATCATTTTCATATCCAATGAAAATTAAAAACATAGCGTAAAAATGATAAAAATTGGGCAACCTTAAATAACCCCTTCTTAGGTTGCATCTCATAGTTACACTTTCTACCATAAAGAATTTGAAGCATTAGTTTCTAATCCATTCAAACAAAGTGTCTTATGAGAAACATTCTCGTATCTAAATCTGATTAAGTTTAACCATGTGTTGTTATGATTGTTGAGTATTCTCCATCGCCATTTATTTAACAATGCGAGATTGAACAAGAGCAAATTTTTTACACGATCCCTCCTCCTTCCTTTAGTGAAAAAATGATGTCCCACTTTACCCAACAAACTTTAGACGATGTCCCACTTTGAACAAGTTAACTTTTAAACCGAATACCAGCCCAATACTTTGTAAGATAGTTTTAATGATCCATATATTTTTTGTACAAGTGACCTCAAGCACAAGAAGAGGTGAATTGTGGCATTTAAAATTCTCTGATTAATTTTAATCTTTCTCGATTAAGATCGTATTAGTAAGTTTATAAGTGAGTAAGCGTTGTAGAAGACAAGTATAGGAAAGTAAGTTTCTAAAAATAAAGAGGATAAGGATAGAAAGATTGCACTAGAGAGTAATCCAGGTTTGGTCGAACGTTGGCCTAGTCTTGTCCCCAAGAGATCTTCTTAAGATTTTTCACTATAGACTTTTGAGCTTTTAAAGGTTATGCCCACAAACCTTAATACAATATGATCTTGATATTTGGAGCAGGCTTATCCCCAACCTAAAGACATCTTTCACCCCAACTTATTTTATCGAAATAATCAGAGATTTATGGCTGATCTCTTTAACCAAAACAAAGTTTTTTCCAACGAAGCTTAGTAAACCAATAACAGATATTTATGGTTGATCACAAGAACTAAAACTTAATCTCTTAAACGTATCGCGCCCTTAAGACTATAAACGACCAGCACAACCACTAACAAAATTATTCTCCTCACAAATAAGGAATTACTCAAAAAGCACCAACGCAACCATAAGTGAAAATACAAAAATTCTTAAGGAGAGAAAGAAAGATAAATTCCAAAGAAACATGAAACCAATGGAAAGTGGCATGATTTCAAGTGAGGGAGTTGTGGTGGTCGTTTTCTTTACCTCCCCGTTTCACTTGGGAGGACGGCACGCTAAACCCTTCACGCGAAATTTGGAAGGAGAATGCGCCCGTGGTGGGATGAATTTTATTTCAGTTCTTCCTACGATATCACACGAACTTTCTTATTTATCCTACGAGTAGGAAAGGGGAAAAAAGATCTCAACTAAACCCTAGGAGTTTGCTAAGTGTGGGGATTTACACCTAGACTAGAAATTCTGGAGTCCGGGAGGTCGGTTATACATAGGGAAGTGTTTAAACACCCTACATATCTGTAGTACTCTACAGGAACCTTCTCTGTGTCATTGTGTTTGTGTTTGCTAATGATTGGGAAAGTTTCTCCTTTGTATTAGGAGAGAGAATTGAATTGATTTTAAAAGACAGACAGACAGACAAACTGACTATTTTTGGTATTTTATTAGCTCGCTGAGATTCCTTGTGAACCTCATGCCTACATATCCCTAGTGGAAGTCAGAGCTTAATGTAGTTCGGGGAACTAACTAGGGAAATTAATTATTTTTGGTGCCTTGCTTGAAGCTCAAGGTTGAAGCTTGGAATTAAATCTCTGTTTACAGTAAAGAGACATGAAATTATCTCTACAGAGAGGTATTTGTACTATTCTACCACAAACATTTAAAGGAGTGACAGAATAACTGAATTCATTTCATTCAAGAGGGGGACCTTACTTGTGTATGTGCAAGTATACCAGTCAAATGCCTCTTAAATGAAAGAAAGATGCTCATCCAAATTAGGGAAAGTTACCACATGTCTGGGTTTTACTGCCAGCTCATGCCTTTCAAAATCCTAAATGGGAGACTTGATTAAAATTGAAATGAAATGTTTTGTTTGTTTGAATGTGGTAGAGTAGTAAAAATATCTCTCTATAGAGATAAGCTATGTCTATCTACTGTATAAAAGATTTGACTTTAGCTGGCTTGTATGAGGCCCAAGCTTGAGGCTTTTGATTGATTAATTATTATTATTGACTCTGGGAGATGACTCCACTGGGGATTAATTACAAGGTATTTTAGTGTTCTGTACAAAGCCCAGAATTGAGGCTGACTCTACTTAGGGAGACTATATTTATGTGCCTTGTACAAAGCCCAAGGTTGTGGCTGACTGTTGAATTTTTGAGACTATGAATGACTCTATTTTATGTGCCTTGTACAAAGCCCAAGGTTGTGGCTAACTCTAGCTAGGGAAAACATTATTTTCTGCCTTGTACAAAGCCCAAGGTTGTGGCGGACTCTTAAATGAATTAAGTATGGATGACTATATGGGGAAAGATCCTAAGTGTTAGGAATCTTTGACACATGAAAGATATGGTTTATCTGCCTTGTACAAAGCCCAAGGTTGTGGCTACTGAATGATGAAGAACTCACTGGGGAGACTCTATTATCTGCCTTGTACAATGCCCAAGGTTGAGGCAGACTCTTGACAGGGGAGTTTTATTGTTTGGGTGCCTTGTATGAAGCCTAAGGTTGAGGCTAACTGTTTTTGTTGGTTTTGACTCTACTGAGGAGGTTTTATTTATTAAAAAGACTGTTTTTCTTTGGAAGCTAACCCTTTCCAGGGATTTTGACTCAGCTGGTAAATTTGTCTGTTAAAAGACTGACTTTATCATGTTTTTTGGAGGCTGACCCTTTCCAGGGGTTCTGACTCTTTTGGGGAAATTATCTCCTAAGAGGAATGAATCTTTATTTTTTGACATTTTTATTAATTGACTTTGGAGGCTAACCCTTTCCAGGGGTTTTTTAATTAAAATGAAGGAATGTGTGGAAGCTAACCCTTTCCAGGGATTTTTATTGAAATGAATTTGGGTAGCACTCCATTAATTATTAAAGGATGAAAGGATTGGCAGAAAGATATCTAGTGGAGACTTCTTGTTTAAAGCCCAAGATGAAGGCTGACTCAATGCTGAGGATGACCAAACATGGATCCTAGACTCTGCTAAGGAAGATTGATGAAGATAAGGGTGACAGAGACTGTCCATGTCTCTCATTCCAAAAATGTACTCAATGTGAAATTGAGACAAACTTAGCTTGTTTAAAGTCTGGTTTAAATTGGAAGAAAACTCACCAGGGTAGGCTAAAAGGTGACTAAAGACCTGTTCCTATGTTTATAAGAAACCTGATGGGTCCTTGTATACAAGCTCAAGAGGAAGCTGGAAATGCTTTTAAGAAGCCTGTGGGTCCTTGTACAAAGCCCAAGAGGAGGCTAATCGAGGGTCCTTGTTATAGCACAAGAGAAAGCTATGTAGTTTTGAACTTATTTTGGCTCTAAGCAAATGGGTAAGAGGTTTCACCGGGAATAATTCCTCTTTGGGTGGATGTATCCTATTATTTGGATTCTAAGGTTTTTGCCAAGATGTTTCACCGGGAATAATTCATCTTGGGGGTTTGAACTATAGATCTCTAATTAGGAAAGAGCCTTCACCGGGAAGACATTCTCAATCCTAGGCCATATTCCTATAATATATATATAGTTCAACTGTCCTAAGGTTTATACTCAAACGTAGTTCTAAATTAATATATATGCACAGTTTATATTTGACAGTAATTTAAATAAAGACTGTAAATTGAAAGCTTGTAAAGCCTAACCTGGATGGAGTGGAGGCCATTGAAGAAGTATGTACAGAGCCTCAACAGTATTTTTGTTGTTTTGTTGATAACAGTTGAATATTTATGATAAACAGTTAATGGTTTTTGAAAACAGAAGAAGTGAAGATGGACAAAGGTCACATAGGTATCTGAAGAGTTTCACCGGGAATAATGCCCTTCAAATACCAGAAGAATGTTTTGAAAACAGAAAGAAGATTTTGAAAATACAGTTTTGAAAACAAGCTAAGAAGAGAAGGTTTTTGGGACTTACACTCTATTAGAGGCCCAGTACTTTACAGTACTGGTTATGAAAGCAATTTAAAAAAATGATTTGGAATGATGCAAAGTTTTGTTGTTTGAAAACCCTAATCATCCGTTTAATCAGAGATTGAAAACAATTTTGAATATTGACAAAAGTCAACTTAATTAAGGCAAAGATGAAATCTATACCCAATTAAGACCTAAATAATTAGGGTTTTATCATAAAATTCTTCACAAAGTAATTAGGTTTAAACAAAATGAATATATATATATTAAAGTATTTAAGAAAATATTTAAAACATACTATTTTAAACCTAATTAAAATACATGAAATAAATAATATTTTTTATGATTTTTTGATTATTCACAAAGTAGGTATATTAAATAGCAAGTGTGTGAAAAATGAAGTAAAAATGATTTAATTTGATAAGTTTATTAATTGTGTGAAGTTTGTATAAAAAAAAAGAATGAAAATGGATGCTAAAAAAATTGGTTTGGCCCTAGAGAGGATCGAACCCACGCCCTTCATGATCACATTTCAAAACTTAACCAACTGAGCTGCGCGCGCAGCTTGTTAACTATATACCCTCAATACATTATATTTTCAGATAAGCCAGGAAATTCAAATTTTACGCGCGCCATGTTCATCTTCTTCCTCGAGCTTCAGATTTTCAAATTCCTAACTCTCTGGTTTCTCAACTAAATGGCATGATGTAAACATCAATCTCACTCGTTTTTGGACAAGGAACATGATTATGGGCTCAGAATTCATTTATTCTAAGTGTAACTAACGAATTTCATTATGAACACGAAGAACACATAAACCCTAATTTTAAAATTAAATGATGCACAAGATGAATAAATGAATGATGATAGAGGGTTTTCAATCCTCTGATGATGCTGAACAAGATAGAATCGAGCTATTTCACAAAGAGTACTTAAATTAAAGAGGTGGAGTTCAGAAACTTACCTCTGAAAATGGAGGTCGTGAGGATGATTGAGGGCACCTGGGCTTGAATGAATGATCTCAATAGCTTCCCTGAGACTCAATGATGCTAACTGGATGCTTATTGTAGCCTGAATCCTTCTGAATTGTTCTATGGACCTCCCTCGATTTGAGCTTCAAGTGAACATGGAGGGTGTTGATTCTCCAGTTACAGATGAGCTGCAGCCATCTGAACAGCTTCACTACCTCCTATGGAACGTGCCTGGATGCTTAGCTCGATTGGAAACCTTCTGAATTGCACTATGGACCTCCAACTGCAACAGCTCCAAAGTGAGAGCAACAATGGTGTTCCTCCACTTACAGAAGTGATCCAGGTGCTTGGATCACCTCAAATGAACTCCCTTGAGATGTTAGAATGCTCACTTCCCAAAGATAAGCTCTGGTTTGAAGAAATCGATTCTTCTTGCCAAAGAACTTTGAAAAACAATGAACAAGAGAAGAGGAAGAGAAAGCAAGTAATATGGTTGCTTTGGTGTGTTTTTGAATGAGGAATGCATCTGTATTTATAGGCAAATGGATCAGTATAGCTGCAGAGGAGTGAGCTTCCTTAGTGAGGTTGATTTGGTTTCTTAGCCATGAAGGAAGTTTGCAAATATCTCTTATGCAATGATGGGAATTTTGATTCCATTTGATCAATCCCCTAGCCCTCGATTTTGCTTGATCTTAGGGGACAATTCTGAGCCAGAAATGAGCTCTAATTGGTTGGTGAGAAGATTCCTTGGGTGATTCATCAATTTGCCATAAATTCACAAATGTAATCATTACATAATCACATGTTCTTGTTTTTAGAATCTTCTTCAATTCTTATGGCATGGTGTAAATGAATGCATGGCATGTTTGCAGATGTATTATGGGTCATGTAGCATCCATAAGAGAGGTTATTTGCACAAAATTTGCAAAGTCCAAAAGTGTCCATGACCTATAATTTCACTTCATGAGGCCAACTTTGAACAAGCATAACTCCTAGCTCAAATTGAATTTGGAGAAGGTTGAACACAATTTGGAAAGCCCTAAACATCTACTTTAAATCATTAGTTTATGTCTTCTTCAGAATCATTTGGGAAATTTGTGAAAAATGAGCCCAAAGTTGGATGAAAACTAGGTTAAAACACTTAGAAAAATTTCTAAGTGTTTATGACCTAAACTTCAAAATTTCCAAAACTTCATAAATGGTTGATCTTTTGAAAAAAGTTCCTTTGTAAGATGTTGTTTTATTTTGCAAGATCTACAACTTTCATGTTGGAAGTTTTTTGAGTTGTGTAGGTGAAATTTTGAGTTCTCACCATGCCTTCAAAAACCCTAATTCCCGACTTTTCGCTCCTTGATGAATTTCTTTGAATTTCTTTGGTCAAATGACTTTGTCATACATATATTGATGATATTGATCTTTGAAAGTCATTTTTTGACCAAAAACCTTAAAAGTCAATGATGATCCTTCACAGTTGACTTTTTCCTGACAAAGTGAATTTTTTGGGCTTTTGTGTAGAAACAAGATTTCTTCCTCAAATGGATGATATAAATGGATTATATGGAGGTAGTAGAGATCCTTGAATCATGTCTTGAGTTTTGGATTCATTCCCTGATCAAAAGTCAACTATCTTGGTGAATTAGGTCAAAAACCCTAATTGTCGACCAGAGGACAATGATGACTGTAGGCTTTGAACTGAGATGCAATGTCCAGTGGATCTTGTCATATGAGTTATTTGAAGAAGATTGATGTCTTTGAATGGTTCCCTGGGGCTTTTTAGGGTTTCCCAAAAGTGATCCCTGATTTTAGTCCTTGATAGGCTCAAAACCCTAGTCTGGTGACCTGAGTAAACCTGTACTCAGATGACTGGATGTCTAATCAATCATAGATGAGAAAAAATGAAATCCTTGAGCCCCATGATTGTATTAGGGACTAATCCTTGTATTGATTGATCCTTTGCCTGAGCTTTCTTGTCTTTAAGCATCCTCGATTAGGTACCAGATGGAGAAATGACTGCTCTGGGAACTTGTCTTGACCTGATGAAAAATCCTGAAGATATGCCATCTCAGGGGGGGTCAAAAATTAGGGTATGACAGATGCCCCTATTTAAGTTTCTTTTATCCGGAGGGAGAGAGATTGAGATCTCGATCTCTCCTGCGTAAAAGAGACTTAAATATCAAAGAATGCCCGAATTTTGGGCGCTCCTGAGATGTTGTAATTGATAAAATCTTTGCATGACTTGATCCCGTTGTCGCACTTGGCGGGGGATGAGGAGACAAACTCCTGCAGAAATACTTGATGTGGATTCTGGTGAATGGATGGCAATGTAGGATGCGCAATCCATCTTCTTTAACTAAGTGTTGATACTTAGAAAAGGGGTAAACAACCTCTCCTCGTTTCGGATGTCCATATCTCGAAACTGGTCTCGGTTGCGTTTGGACAATATCTCAGATAAAGAGAAAATCTCCAAAGGTTTGTTTCCTCATCAAACTTCTCATCAGCACTTGGAGATGAGATACCATTTGATGGTAATAAAGAAACTTCAAGGGTTTGTTTCCTCATCAAACTTCTCATCAGCACTTGGAGATGAGATACCATTTGACGGTAAATAAAGAAACTTCAAGGGTTTGTTTCCTCATCAAACTTCTCATCAGCACTTGGAGATGAGATACCATTTGATGGTAAATAAAGAAACTTCACCATCTTTCCTTTTGACCTGGCATCTTTGAAAGACCGTCATATGGGCCCATGCTCTTTTGAGGGGCTAATGACTTTGTTTGAAGGCGGACGAATTGTTTTCGGGGTGAAAACTGCCATTCGTCGATTGGTGCCTGGGGAATCAACAAACTGTTTTCTTAAGGGGAAAACTACCATTTATTGACTCTGTGGGGAACTAAACATCCCATTTGTTGACTCCGCCGGGGATCATGAACTATCTTCTGGATGAAGACTACCATTCACTGATTCTGTTGGGGAATCGTTTGTCGATCTGCTGGGAGATTCTGAATTATTCTTTGACAAGAAGTGGCATCTCTCGACCTTGTTGGGGAAATGCCAAAATTTTGGGGAAGTCCAAAATGCAAAGCAGATTATCTTATTTGAAGAAGACTGTCGAATGTCGCTCTGCAGGAGAATCTCGGCTGAGGAATTCCAAAAGTGAACAAACTATCTCTTTGAGGGAGACTACCATCTATTGACTTGCTTGGGGAAATCTCTCTACATGGATCGTTGTCTTGAAGGAAAAAGTTTCTCCAGGACTTGCAGGGGAAACTTGAGTTCATGCCCTCATGACTCGGGCATTCTCATGATTAAAAGCCTAATTTGACTATGCAGTTGTGATGTAATGT
Source organism: Vicia villosa (assembly GCF_029867415.1). Classification (NCBI taxonomy): domain Eukaryota; kingdom Viridiplantae; phylum Streptophyta; class Magnoliopsida; order Fabales; family Fabaceae; genus Vicia; species Vicia villosa. The sequence goes on along the minus strand of NW_026706769.1, from coordinate 1,886 downwards.
ATGCATGAATATTATGACAATTATAAAATGTAAAGTGAATGTGAATAGAATTGTCGCGGATGTAAAATCCTAATGATACGACTTGAATTCTTGTTGATCAGAAGATGTCCTCTTCTTGGAGTTCGAACTCTCTCGGGAAAATCTGGTTATCAGTTGTCCGCTGTTTGAAATGAGTAATATGAATTGAAGTAAAGATCCGTCATAGGGAGATGTTCGCAAAGCGACCTCATGGGGAAATCTTGGTTCCCGGAGTCTCAACCGTTCTCGGAGCAACTGTTTGCATTCTTCCTATTGTTTGTAAACCTCAGAAAGAAAATTCACCTTTATTTTTGCAAGTAAATTCATTTTTATTTTTATGAAAACATTTGTTTCAAGAAAATGACTGTTTAAACTTAAAATGCATTTCAAGAAACTGAATAAGACTAGATTGCAAAGGAAAAGCACAAGGCTCAAATTATTATATATGGAATGGTAATCAGCCAAATGCTTGATTCCATGGAGTATTTACAAAGTTGGAAATTGGTAATTTTATGGGAAAAGGGCTACGATGAAACGTGACGACCGTTATTTTTCCCTTCCACTTCGAGTTGCGCTGTATTCGTGCTTCGTAGAAGATGACCTACTGCTGATGAACATTCTGCTATGGATTTTGAACGATCAAGTCTGTCCTGAACACAGTTACTCGCCATATATCCCTAACTTTTGCGTAAACTACCCCTTTCGGGTTTTAAGTTTACCGGGATTGATTATTTATTATTTTTTTATGTCTCTAACTTTTGCCTGAACCGCCCTTTCGGGTTTTCGATTCACCGAGACGCTCTTTTTTGCCTAAGCCGCTCTTTGCGAGTTTTCAACTTAGCGAGCTGTTCTTTTGTTTATTTAGGCGAAGTATTTCTTGACTGCGTCAACGTTCACAGGACGGGTGAATTCTTCTCCATCCATAGTCGTGAGTATTAAGGCTCCTCCTGAGAAAGCTCTCTTGACCACGTAGGGGCCGTCATAATTGGGAGTCCATTTCCCTCTCGAATCTGTGAGAAAAGATTGAATCTTTTTGAGTATAAGGTCGCCTTCTTTGATTGTGCGAGGTCGAACCTTTTTGTCGAAAGCTTTTTTCATTCTTTGTTGATATAGCTGTCCGTGGCATAAAGCTGTCATGCGCTTTTCTTCGATTAAGTTCAATTCATCGAATCTGCTTTGACACCACTCGGCTTCTGTTAATTTTGCCTCCATCAAAACTCTCATTGATGGAATCTCAACCTCTATAGGTAGGACTGCCTCCATGCCATATACAAGGGAGAAAGGAGTTGCTCCAGTCGAAGTACGTACTGATGTACGGTAACCATGAAGAGCATACGGGAGCATTTCATGCCAATCTTCGTAAGTAATGACCATCTTCTGAATGATTTTCTTGATGTTTTTGTTAGCTGCTTCTACAGCTCCATTCATCTTTGGCCTGTAAGGAGATGAGTTGTGATGTTCAATCTTGAATTCTTCACAAAGCTCCTTCATCATTTTGTTATTCAAATTTGACCCATTGTCAGTGATTATCTTGCTAGGAATGCCGTAGCGACAGATGATGTGATTCTTGATAAACCTGACGACAACTTGTCTTGTAACGTTTGCATATGAAGCTGCTTCAACCCATTTGGTGAAATAGTCTATGGCTACCAATATGAAGCGATGTCCGTTGGACGCTTTTGGTTCGATCATTCCAATCATGTCGATTCCCCACATGGAGAAAGGCCAAGGGGAAGAGAGTATGTTGAGCAGAGATGGTGGCACATGAATTCTATCGGCGTAGATCTGGCATTTGTGACACCTCTTTGCGTACTGGAAGCAATCTGACTCCATCGTCAGCCAATAATATCCTGCTCTCAGTATTTTTC
>NW_026706768.1:0-73427 GCF_029867415.1 Vicia villosa | reverse complement strand
TAATTTTTGGAATTTATTTCCCTCCTCAAAAAAGGTGGACTCTCGTATACAATATTAGCAATTTTTTTCCTTTCTTCAAATACATGGACTATCATATGCAATTTTTGAAATTTTTTCCCTTCTCCAAAAACATGGTCTAGCATATGCAATTTTTGCAAATTTCTTTTCCTTCTCAAAAAACGTGGACTATCATAAGCAATTTCTAGAATTTCTTTCCCGTTTCCAAATATGTGGTCCATCGTATCCAATTTCTAGATTTTCTTTCCCTTCTCCAAAAACGTGGATTATCATATATAATTTGTAGGATTTCTTTCCCTTCTAAAAAAAACGTGGACTATCATATGCAATATCTACAAATTTCTTTCCCTTCTCAAAAAACATGGACTATCATATGCAATTTATGGAGTTTCATTCCCTTCTCCAAAAACGTAGACTATTATATGTAATTTCTGAAATTTTTATCCCTTCTCCAAAAACGTGGACAATCACATGTAATTTTTGGAATTTCTTTCCCTTGTTCGAAAAACGTGGTCTATCGTATGCTATTTCTACAAATATCTTTCCCTTCTCCAAAAACGAGGACTATCATATGCAATTTATGGAATTTCCTTCCCTTTTCAAACAAAAATTGTCTATCATATGCAATTTCTGAAATTTCCTTCCCTTCTCCAAAAACAGGGTCTATCATATTCAATTTCTACAAATTTCTTTCCCTTCTCAAAAAACGTGGAGTATCATATGCAATTTATGAAATTTCTTTCCCTTCTCCAAAAACGTGGAATATTATATGTAATTTTGGGAATTTCTTTCCCTTCTCTAAAAACGGGGACTATCATATATAATTTTTGGAATTTATTTTCCTTCTCAGAAAATGTGGACTCTCATATACAATTTCAACAATCTTTTTCCTTTCTTCAAAAACATGGACTTTCATATGCAATTTCTGGAATTTTTTTCCCTTCTCCAAAAACATGGTCTAGCATATGCAATTTCTGCAAATTTCTTTCGTTTCTCAAAAAACATGGACTATTATATGTAATTTCTGAAACTTCTATTCCTTCTCCAAAAATGTGGACTATCACATGTAATTTTTGGAATTTCTTTCCCTTCTTCGAAAAACGTGGTCTATCATACGCAATTTCTACAAATTTCTTTCCCTTTTCCATAAACGTGGACTATCGTAAGCAATTTATGGAATTTCCTTCCATTTTCGAAAAACACGGTCTATCATATGCAATTTCTGAAATTTCTTTCCCTTCTCCAAAATTGTGGACTATCATATGCAATTTCTGGAATTTCTTTCCCTTCTCCAAAAAACGTGGATTATCATATGCAGTTTATGAAATTTCTTTTACTTCTCAAAAAACGTGGACTATTATATGTAATTTCTGGAATTTCTTTCCCTTCTTTAAAAACGTGGACTATCATATGTAATTTTTGGAATTTATTTCCCTCCTCAAAAAAGGTGGACTCTCGTATACAATATTAGCAATTTTTTTCCTTTCTTCAAATACATGGACTATCATATGCAATTTTTGAAATTTTTTCCCTTCTCCAAAAACATGGTCTAGCATATGCAATTTTTGCAAATTTCTTTTCCTTCTCAAAAAACGTGGACTATCATAAGCAATTTCTAGAATTTCTTTCCCGTTTCCAAATATGTGGTCCATCGTATCCAATTTCTAGATTTTCTTTCCCTTCTCCAAAAACGTGGATTATCATATATAATTTGTAGGATTTCTTTCCCTTCTAAAAAAAACGTGGACTATCATATGCAATATCTACAAATTTCTTTCCCTTCTCAAAAAACATGGACTATCATATGCAATTTATGGAGTTTCATTCCCTTCTCCAAAAACGTAGACTATTATATGTAATTTCTGAAATTTTTATCCCTTCTCCAAAAACGTGGACAATCACATGTAATTTTTGGAATTTCTTTCCCTTGTTCGAAAAACGTGGTCTATCGTATGCTATTTCTACAAATATCTTTCCCTTCTCCAAAAACGAGGACTATCATATGCAATTTATGGAATTTCCTTCCCTTTTCAAACAAAAATTGTCTATCATATGCAATTTCTGAAATTTCCTTCCCTTCTCCAAAAACAGGGTCTATCATATTCAATTTCTACAAATTTCTTTCCCTTCTCAAAAAACGTGGAGTATCATATGCAATTTATGAAATTTCTTTCCCTTCTCCAAAAACGTGGAATATTATATGTAATTTTGGGAATTTCTTTCCCTTCTCTAAAAACGGGGACTATCATATATAATTTTTGGAATTTATTTTCCTTCTCAGAAAATGTGGACTCTCATATACAATTTCAACAATCTTTTTCCTTTCTTCAAAAACATGGACTTTCATATGCAATTTCTGGAATTTTTTTCCCTTCTCCAAAAACATGGTCTAGCATATGCAATTTCTGCAAATTTCTTTCGTTTCTCAAAAAACATGGACTATTATATGTAATTTCTGAAACTTCTATTCCTTCTCCAAAAATGTGGACTATCACATGTAATTTTTGGAATTTCTTTCCCTTCTTCGAAAAACGTGGTCTATCATACGCAATTTCTACAAATTTCTTTCCCTTTTCCATAAACGTGGACTATCGTAAGCAATTTATGGAATTTCCTTCCATTTTCGAAAAACACGGTCTATCATATGCAATTTCTGAAATTTCTTTCCCTTCTCCAAAATTGTGGACTATCATATGCAATTTCTGGAATTTCTTTCCCTTCTCCAAAAAACGTGGATTATCATATGCAGTTTATGAAATTTCTTTTACTTCTCAAAAAACGTGGACTATTATATGTAATTTCTGGAATTTCTTTCCCTTCTTTAAAAACGTGGACTATCATATGTAATTTTTGGAATTTATTTCCCTCCTCAAAAAAGGTGGACTCTCGTATACAATATTAGCAATTTTTTTCCTTTCTTCAAATACATGGACTATCATATGCAATTTTTGAAATTTTTTCCCTTCTCCAAAAACATGGTCTAGCATATGCAATTTTTGCAAATTTCTTTTCCTTCTCAAAAAACGTGGACTATCATAAGCAATTTCTAGAATTTCTTTCCCGTTTCCAAATATGTGGTCCATCGTATCCAATTTCTAGATTTTCTTTCCCTTCTCCAAAAACGTGGATTATCATATATAATTTGTAGGATTTCTTTCCCTTCTAAAAAAAACGTGGACTATCATATGCAATATCTACAAATTTCTTTCCCTTCTCAAAAAACATGGACTATCATATGCAATTTATGGAGTTTCATTCCCTTCTCCAAAAACGTAGACTATTATATGTAATTTCTGAAATTTTTATCCCTTCTCCAAAAACGTGGACAATCACATGTAATTTTTGGAATTTCTTTCCCTTGTTCGAAAAACGTGGTCTATCGTATGCTATTTCTACAAATATCTTTCCCTTCTCCAAAAACGAGGACTATCATATGCAATTTATGGAATTTCCTTCCCTTTTCAAACAAAAATTGTCTATCATATGCAATTTCTGAAATTTCCTTCCCTTCTCCAAAAACAGGGTCTATCATATTCAATTTCTACAAATTTCTTTCCCTTCTCAAAAAACGTGGAGTATCATATGCAATTTATGAAATTTCTTTCCCTTCTCCAAAAACGTGGAATATTATATGTAATTTTGGGAATTTCTTTCCCTTCTCTAAAAACGGGGACTATCATATATAATTTTTGGAATTTATTTTCCTTCTCAGAAAATGTGGACTCTCATATACAATTTCAACAATCTTTTTCCTTTCTTCAAAAACATGGACTTTCATATGCAATTTCTGGAATTTTTTTCCCTTCTCCAAAAACATGGTCTAGCATATGCAATTTCTGCAAATTTCTTTCGTTTCTCAAAAAACATGGACTATTATATGTAATTTCTGAAACTTCTATTCCTTCTCCAAAAATGTGGACTATCACATGTAATTTTTGGAATTTCTTTCCCTTCTTCGAAAAACGTGGTCTATCATACGCAATTTCTACAAATTTCTTTCCCTTTTCCATAAACGTGGACTATCGTAAGCAATTTATGGAATTTCCTTCCATTTTCGAAAAACACGGTCTATCATATGCAATTTCTGAAATTTCTTTCCCTTCTCCAAAATTGTGGACTATCATATGCAATTTCTGGAATTTCTTTCCCTTCTCCAAAAAACGTGGATTATCATATGCAGTTTATGAAATTTCTTTTACTTCTCAAAAAACGTGGACTATTATATGTAATTTCTGGAATTTCTTTCCCTTCTTTAAAAACGTGGACTATCATATGTAATTTTTGGAATTTATTTCCCTCCTCAAAAAAGGTGGACTCTCGTATACAATATTAGCAATTTTTTTCCTTTCTTCAAATACATGGACTATCATATGCAATTTTTGAAATTTTTTCCCTTCTCCAAAAACATGGTCTAGCATATGCAATTTTTGCAAATTTCTTTTCCTTCTCAAAAAACGTGGACTATCATAAGCAATTTCTAGAATTTCTTTCCCGTTTCCAAATATGTGGTCCATCGTATCCAATTTCTAGATTTTCTTTCCCTTCTCCAAAAACGTGGATTATCATATATAATTTGTAGGATTTCTTTCCCTTCTAAAAAAAACGTGGACTATCATATGCAATATCTACAAATTTCTTTCCCTTCTCAAAAAACATGGACTATCATATGCAATTTATGGAGTTTCATTCCCTTCTCCAAAAACGTAGACTATTATATGTAATTTCTGAAATTTTTATCCCTTCTCCAAAAACGTGGACAATCACATGTAATTTTTGGAATTTCTTTCCCTTGTTCGAAAAACGTGGTCTATCGTATGCTATTTCTACAAATATCTTTCCCTTCTCCAAAAACGAGGACTATCATATGCAATTTATGGAATTTCCTTCCCTTTTCAAACAAAAATTGTCTATCATATGCAATTTCTGAAATTTCCTTCCCTTCTCCAAAAACAGGGTCTATCATATTCAATTTCTACAAATTTCTTTCCCTTCTCAAAAAACGTGGAGTATCATATGCAATTTATGAAATTTCTTTCCCTTCTCCAAAAACGTGGAATATTATATGTAATTTTGGGAATTTCTTTCCCTTCTCTAAAAACGGGGACTATCATATATAATTTTTGGAATTTATTTTCCTTCTCAGAAAATGTGGACTCTCATATACAATTTCAACAATCTTTTTCCTTTCTTCAAAAACATGGACTTTCATATGCAATTTCTGGAATTTTTTTCCCTTCTCCAAAAACATGGTCTAGCATATGCAATTTCTGCAAATTTCTTTCGTTTCTCAAAAAACATGGACTATTATATGTAATTTCTGAAACTTCTATTCCTTCTCCAAAAATGTGGACTATCACATGTAATTTTTGGAATTTCTTTCCCTTCTTCGAAAAACGTGGTCTATCATACGCAATTTCTACAAATTTCTTTCCCTTTTCCATAAACGTGGACTATCGTAAGCAATTTATGGAATTTCCTTCCATTTTCGAAAAACACGGTCTATCATATGCAATTTCTGAAATTTCTTTCCCTTCTCCAAAATTGTGGACTATCATATGCAATTTCTGGAATTTCTTTCCCTTCTCCAAAAAACGTGGATTATCATATGCAGTTTATGAAATTTCTTTTACTTCTCAAAAAACGTGGACTATTATATGTAATTTCTGGAATTTCTTTCCCTTCTTTAAAAACGTGGACTATCATATGTAATTTTTGGAATTTATTTCCCTCCTCAAAAAAGGTGGACTCTCGTATACAATATTAGCAATTTTTTTCCTTTCTTCAAATACATGGACTATCATATGCAATTTTTGAAATTTTTTCCCTTCTCCAAAAACATGGTCTAGCATATGCAATTTTTGCAAATTTCTTTTCCTTCTCAAAAAACGTGGACTATCATAAGCAATTTCTAGAATTTCTTTCCCGTTTCCAAATATGTGGTCCATCGTATCCAATTTCTAGATTTTCTTTCCCTTCTCCAAAAACGTGGATTATCATATATAATTTGTAGGATTTCTTTCCCTTCTAAAAAAAACGTGGACTATCATATGCAATATCTACAAATTTCTTTCCCTTCTCAAAAAACATGGACTATCATATGCAATTTATGGAGTTTCATTCCCTTCTCCAAAAACGTAGACTATTATATGTAATTTCTGAAATTTTTATCCCTTCTCCAAAAACGTGGACAATCACATGTAATTTTTGGAATTTCTTTCCCTTGTTCGAAAAACGTGGTCTATCGTATGCTATTTCTACAAATATCTTTCCCTTCTCCAAAAACGAGGACTATCATATGCAATTTATGGAATTTCCTTCCCTTTTCAAACAAAAATTGTCTATCATATGCAATTTCTGAAATTTCCTTCCCTTCTCCAAAAACAGGGTCTATCATATTCAATTTCTACAAATTTCTTTCCCTTCTCAAAAAACGTGGAGTATCATATGCAATTTATGAAATTTCTTTCCCTTCTCCAAAAACGTGGAATATTATATGTAATTTTGGGAATTTCTTTCCCTTCTCTAAAAACGGGGACTATCATATATAATTTTTGGAATTTATTTTCCTTCTCAGAAAATGTGGACTCTCATATACAATTTCAACAATCTTTTTCCTTTCTTCAAAAACATGGACTTTCATATGCAATTTCTGGAATTTTTTTCCCTTCTCCAAAAACATGGTCTAGCATATGCAATTTCTGCAAATTTCTTTCGTTTCTCAAAAAACATGGACTATTATATGTAATTTCTGAAACTTCTATTCCTTCTCCAAAAATGTGGACTATCACATGTAATTTTTGGAATTTCTTTCCCTTCTTCGAAAAACGTGGTCTATCATACGCAATTTCTACAAATTTCTTTCCCTTTTCCATAAACGTGGACTATCGTAAGCAATTTATGGAATTTCCTTCCATTTTCGAAAAACACGGTCTATCATATGCAATTTCTGAAATTTCTTTCCCTTCTCCAAAATTGTGGACTATCATATGCAATTTCTGGAATTTCTTTCCCTTCTCCAAAAAACGTGGATTATCATATGCAGTTTATGAAATTTCTTTTACTTCTCAAAAAACGTGGACTATTATATGTAATTTCTGGAATTTCTTTCCCTTCTTTAAAAACGTGGACTATCATATGTAATTTTTGGAATTTATTTCCCTCCTCAAAAAAGGTGGACTCTCGTATACAATATTAGCAATTTTTTTCCTTTCTTCAAATACATGGACTATCATATGCAATTTTTGAAATTTTTTCCCTTCTCCAAAAACATGGTCTAGCATATGCAATTTTTGCAAATTTCTTTTCCTTCTCAAAAAACGTGGACTATCATAAGCAATTTCTAGAATTTCTTTCCCGTTTCCAAATATGTGGTCCATCGTATCCAATTTCTAGATTTTCTTTCCCTTCTCCAAAAACGTGGATTATCATATATAATTTGTAGGATTTCTTTCCCTTCTAAAAAAAACGTGGACTATCATATGCAATATCTACAAATTTCTTTCCCTTCTCAAAAAACATGGACTATCATATGCAATTTATGGAGTTTCATTCCCTTCTCCAAAAACGTAGACTATTATATGTAATTTCTGAAATTTTTATCCCTTCTCCAAAAACGTGGACAATCACATGTAATTTTTGGAATTTCTTTCCCTTGTTCGAAAAACGTGGTCTATCGTATGCTATTTCTACAAATATCTTTCCCTTCTCCAAAAACGAGGACTATCATATGCAATTTATGGAATTTCCTTCCCTTTTCAAACAAAAATTGTCTATCATATGCAATTTCTGAAATTTCCTTCCCTTCTCCAAAAACAGGGTCTATCATATTCAATTTCTACAAATTTCTTTCCCTTCTCAAAAAACGTGGAGTATCATATGCAATTTATGAAATTTCTTTCCCTTCTCCAAAAACGTGGAATATTATATGTAATTTTGGGAATTTCTTTCCCTTCTCTAAAAACGGGGACTATCATATATAATTTTTGGAATTTATTTTCCTTCTCAGAAAATGTGGACTCTCATATACAATTTCAACAATCTTTTTCCTTTCTTCAAAAACATGGACTTTCATATGCAATTTCTGGAATTTTTTTCCCTTCTCCAAAAACATGGTCTAGCATATGCAATTTCTGCAAATTTCTTTCGTTTCTCAAAAAACATGGACTATTATATGTAATTTCTGAAACTTCTATTCCTTCTCCAAAAACGTGGACTATCACATGTAATTTTTGGAATTTCTTTCCCTTCTTCGAAAAACGTGGTCTATCATACGCAATTTCTACAAATTTCTTTCCCTTTTCCATAAACGTGGACTATCGTAAGCAATTTATGGAATTTCCTTCCATTTTCGAAAAACACGGTCTATCATATGCAATTTCTGAAATTTCTTTCCCTTCTCCAAAAACGTGGACTATCATATGCAATTTCTGGAATTTCTTTCCCTTCTCCAAAAAACGTGGATTATCATATGCAGTTTATGAAATTTCTTTTACTTCTCAAAAAACGTGGACTATTATATGTAATTTCTGGAATTTCTTTCCCTTCTTTAAAAACGTGGACTATCATATGTAATTTTTGGAATTTATTTCCCTCCTCAAAAAAGGTGGACTCTCGTATACAATATTAGCAATTTTTTTCCTTTCTTCAAATACATGGACTATCATATGCAATTTTTGAAATTTTTTCCCTTCTCCAAAAACATGGTCTAGCATATGCAATTTTTGCAAATTTCTTTTCCTTCTCAAAAAACGTGGACTATCATAAGCAATTTCTAGAATTTCTTTCCCGTTTCCAAATATGTGGTCCATCGTATCCAATTTCTAGATTTTCTTTCCCTTCTCCAAAAACGTGGATTATCATATATAATTTGTAGGATTTCTTTCCCTTCTAAAAAAAACGTGGACTATCATATGCAATATCTACAAATTTCTTTCCCTTCTCAAAAAACATGGACTATCATATGCAATTTATGGAGTTTCATTCCCTTCTCCAAAAACGTAGACTATTATATGTAATTTCTGAAATTTTTATCCCTTCTCCAAAAACGTGGACAATCACATGTAATTTTTGGAATTTCTTTCCCTTGTTCGAAAAACGTGGTCTATCGTATGCTATTTCTACAAATATCTTTCCCTTCTCCAAAAACGAGGACTATCATATGCAATTTATGGAATTTCCTTCCCTTTTCAAACAAAAATTGTCTATCATATGCAATTTCTGAAATTTCCTTCCCTTCTCCAAAAACAGGGTCTATCATATTCAATTTCTACAAATTTCTTTCCCTTCTCAAAAAACGTGGAGTATCATATGCAATTTATGAAATTTCTTTCCCTTCTCCAAAAACGTGGAATATTATATGTAATTTTGGGAATTTCTTTCCCTTCTCTAAAAACGGGGACTATCATATATAATTTTTGGAATTTATTTTCCTTCTCAGAAAATGTGGACTCTCATATACAATTTCAACAATCTTTTTCCTTTCTTCAAAAACATGGACTTTCATATGCAATTTCTGGAATTTTTTTCCCTTCTCCAAAAACATGGTCTAGCATATGCAATTTCTGCAAATTTCTTTCGTTTCTCAAAAAACATGGACTATTATATGTAATTTCTGAAACTTCTATTCCTTCTCCAAAAACGTGGACTATCACATGTAATTTTTGGAATTTCTTTCCCTTCTTCGAAAAACGTGGTCTATCATACGCAATTTCTACAAATTTCTTTCCCTTTTCCATAAACGTGGACTATCATAAGCAATTTATGGAATTTCCTTCCATTTTCGAAAAACACGGTCTATCATATGCAATTTCTGAAATTTCTTTCCCTTCTCCAAAAACGTGGACTATCATATGCAATTTCTGGAATTTCTTTCCCTTCTCCAAAAAACGTGGATTATCATATGCAGTTTATGAAATTTCTTTTACTTCTCAAAAAACGTGGACTATTATATGTAATTTCTGGAATTTCTTTCCCTTCTTTAAAAACGTGGACTATCATATGTAATTTTTGGAATTTATTTCCCTCCTCAAAAAAGGTGGACTCTCGTATACAATATTAGCAATTTTTTTCCTTTCTTCAAATACATGGACTATCATATGCAATTTTTGAAATTTTTTCCCTTCTCCAAAAACATGGTCTAGCATATGCAATTTTTGCAAATTTCTTTTCCTTCTCAAAAAACGTGGACTATCATAAGCAATTTCTAGAATTTCTTTCCCGTTTCCAAATATGTGGTCCATCGTATCCAATTTCTAGATTTTCTTTCCCTTCTCCAAAAACGTGGATTATCATATATAATTTGTAGGATTTCTTTCCCTTCTAAAAAAAACGTGGACTATCATATGCAATATCTACAAATTTCTTTCCCTTCTCAAAAAACATGGACTATCATATGCAATTTATGGAGTTTCATTCCCTTCTCCAAAAACGTAGACTATTATATGTAATTTCTGAAATTTTTATCCCTTCTCCAAAAACGTGGACAATCACATGTAATTTTTGGAGTTTCTTTCCCTTCTTCGAAAAACGTGGTCTATCGTATGCTATTTCTACAAATATCTTTCCCTTCTCCAAAAACGAGGACTATCATATGCAATTTATGGAATTTCCTTCCCTTTTCGAACAAAAATGGTCTATCATATGCAATTTCTGAAATTTCCTCCCCTTCTCCAAAAACAGGGTCTATCATATTCAATTTCTACAAATTTCTTTCCCTTCTCAAAAAACGTGGAGTATCATATGCAATTTATGAAATTTCTTTCCCTTCTCCAAAAACGTGGAATATTATATGTAATTTTGGGAATTTCTTTCCCTTCTCTAAAAACGGGGACTATCATATATAATTTTTGGAATTTATTTTCCTTCTCAGAAAATGTGGACTCTCATATACAATTTCAACAATCTTTTTCCTTTCTTCAAAAACATGGACTTTCATATGCAATTTCTGGAATTTTTTTCCCTTCTCCAAAAACATGGTCTAGCATATGCAATTTCTGCAAATTTCTTTCGTTTCTCAAAAAACATGGACTATTATATGTAATTTCTGAAACTTCTATTCCTTCTCCAAAAACGTGGACTATCACATGTAATTTTTGGAATTTCTTTCCCTTCTTCGAAAAACGTGGTCTATCATACGCAATTTCTACAAATTTCTTTCCCTTTTCCATAAACGTGGACTATCATAAGCAATTTATGGAATTTCCTTCCATTTTCGAAAAACACGGTCTATCATATGCAATTTCTGAAATTTCTTTCCCTTCTCCAAAAACATGGACTATCATATGCAATTTCTGGAATTTCTTTCCCTTCTCCAAAAAACGTGGATTATCATATGCAGTTTATGAAATTTCTTTTACTTCTCAAAAAACGTGGACTATTATATGTAATTTCTGGAATTTCTTTCCCTTCTTTAAAAACGTGGACTATCATATGTAATTTTTGGAATTTATTTCCCTCCTCAAAAAAGGTGGACTCTCGTATACAATATTAGCAATTTTTTTCCTTTCTTCAAATACATGGACTATCATATGCAATTTTTGAAATTTTTTCCCTTCTCCAAAAACATGGTCTAGCATATGCAATTTTTGCAAATTTCTTTTCCTTCTCAAAAAACGTGGACTATCATAAGCAATTTCTAGAATTTCTTTCCCGTTTCCAAATATGTGGTCCATCATATCCAATTTCTAGATTTTCTTTCCCTTCTCCAAAAACGTGGATTATCATATATAATTTGTAGGATTTCTTTCCCTTCTAAAAAAAACGTGGACTATCATATGCAATATCTACAAATTTCTTTCCCTTCTCAAAAAACATGGACTATCATATGCAATTTATGGAGTTTCATTCCCTTCTCCAAAAACGTAGACTATTATATGTAATTTCTGAAATTTTTATCCCTTCTCCAAAAACGTGGACAATCACATGTAATTTTTGGAGTTTCTTTCCCTTCTTCGAAAAACGTGGTCTATCGTATGCTATTTCTACAAATATCTTTCCCTTCTCCAAAAACGAGGACTATCATATGCAATTTATGGAATTTCCTTCCCTTTTCGAACAAAAATGGTCTATCATATGCAATTTCTGAAATTTCCTCCCCTTCTCCAAAAACAGGGTCTATCATATTCAATTTCTACAAATTTCTTTCCCTTCTCAAAAAACGTGGAGTATCATATGCAATTTATGAAATTTCTTTCCCTTCTCCAAAAACGTGGAATATTATATGTAATTTTGGGAATTTCTTTCCCTTCTCTAAAAACGGGGACTATCATATATAATTTTTGGAATTTATTTTCCTTCTCAGAAAATGTGGACTCTCATATACAATTTCAACAATCTTTTTCCTTTCTTCAAAAACATGGACTTTCATATGCAATTTCTGGAATTTTTTTCCCTTCTCCAAAAACATGGTCTAGCATATGCAATTTCTGCAAATTTCTTTCGTTTCTCAAAAAACATGGACTATTATATGTAATTTCTGAAACTTCTATTCCTTCTCCAAAAACGTGGACTATCACATGTAATTTTTGGAATTTCTTTCCCTTCTTCGAAAAACGTGGTCTATCATACGCAATTTCTACAAATTTCTTTCCCTTTTCCATAAACGTGGACTATCATAAGCAATTTATGGAATTTCCTTCCATTTTCGAAAAACACGGTCTATCATATGCAATTTCTGAAATTTCTTTCCCTTCTCCAAAAACATGGACTATCATATGCAATTTCTGGAATTTCTTTCCCTTCTCCAAAAAACGTGGATTATCATATGCAGTTTATGAAATTTCTTTTACTTCTCAAAAAACGTGGACTATTATATGTAATTTCTGGAATTTCTTTCCCTTCTTTAAAAACGTGGACTATCATATGTAATTTTTGGAATTTATTTCCCTCCTCAAAAAAGGTGGACTCTCGTATACAATATTAGCAATTTTTTCCTTTCTTCAAATACATGGACTATCATATGCAATTTCTGAAATTTTTTCCCTTCTCCAAAAATATGGTCTAGCATATGCAATTTTTGCAAATTTCTTTTCCTTCTCAAAAAACGTGGACTATCATAAGCAATTTCTAGAATTTCTTTCCCGTTTCCAAATATGTGGTCCATCCTATCCAATTTCTAGATTTTCTTTCCCTTCTCCAAAAACGTGGATTATCATATATAATTTGTAGGATTTCTTTCCCTTCTAAAAAAAACGTGGACTATCATATGCAATATCTACAAATTTCTTTCCCTTCTCAAAAAACATGGACTATCATATGCAATTTTTGGAATTTCATTCCCTTCTCCAAAAACGCAGACTATTATATGTAATTTCTGAAATTTCTATCCCTTCTCCAAAAACGTGGATAATCATATGTAATTTTTGGAATTTCTTTCCCTTCTCAAAAAAACGTGGACTATCATATGCAATTTATGAAATTTCTTTCCCTTCTCCAAAAACGTGGACTATTATATGTAATTTCTGGAATTTCTTTCCCTTCTCCAAAACACGTGGATTATCATATGCAATTTATGAAATTTCTTTTACTTCTAAAAAAACATGGACTATTATATGTAATTTCTGAAATTTCTTTCCCTTCTCCAAAAACATGGACTATCATATGCAATTTCTGGAATTTCTTTCCCTTCTCCAAAAAACGTGGATTATCATATGCAGTTTATGAAATTTCTTTTACTTCTCAAAAAACGTGGACTATTATATGTAATTTCTGGAATTTCTTTCCCTTTTTTAAAAACATGGACTATCATATGTAATTTTTGGAATTTATTTCCCTCCTCAAAAAAGGTGGACTCTCGTATACAATATTAGCAATTTTTTTCCTTTCTTCAAATACATGGACTATCATATGCAATTTTTGAAATTTTTTCCCTTCTCCAAAAACATGGTCTAGCATATGCAATTTTTGCAAATTTCTTTTCCTTCTCAAAAAACGTGGACAATCATTAGCAATTTCTAGAATTTCTTTCCCGTTTCCAAATATGTGGTCCATCATATCCAATTTCTAGATTTTCTTTCCCTTCTCCAAAAACGTGGATTATCATATATAATTTGTAGGATTTCTTTCCCTTCTAAAAAAAACGTGGACTATCATATGCAATATCTACAAATTTCTTTCCCTTCTCAAAAAACATGGACTATCATATGCAATTTATGGAGTTTCATTCCCTTCTCCAAAAACGTAGACTATTATATGTAATTTTTGAAATTTTTATCCCTTCTCCAAAAACGTGGACAATCACATGTAATTTTTGGAGTTTCTTTCCCTTCTTCGAAAAACGTGGTCTATCGTATGCTATTTCTACAAATATCTTTCCCTTCTCCAAAAACGAGGACTATCATATGCAATTTATGGAATTTCCTTCCCTTTTCGAACAAAAATGGTCTATCATATGCAATTTCTGAAATTTCCTCCCCTTCTCCAAAAACAGGGTCTATCATATTCAATTTCTACAAATTTCTTTCCCTTCTCAAAAAACGTGGAGTATCATATGCAATTTATGAAATTTCTTTCCCTTCTCCAAAAACGTGGAATATTATATGTAATTTTGGGAATTTTTTTCCCTTCTCTAAAAACGGGGACTATCATATATAATTTTTGGAATTTATTTTCCTTCTCAGAAAATGTGGACTCTCATATACAATTTCAACAATCTTTTTCCTTTCTTCAAAAACATGGACTTTCATATGCAATTTCTGGAATTTTTTTCCCTTCTCCAAAAACATGGTCTAGCATATGCAATTTCTGCAAATTTCTTTCGTTTCTCAAAAAACATGGACTATTATATGTAATTTCTGAAACTTCTATTCCTTCTCCAAAAACGTGGACTATCATATGTAATTTTTGGAATTTCTTTCCCTTCTCGAAAAACGTGGCCTATCATACGCAATTTCTACAAATTTCTTTCCCTTTTCCATAAACGTGGACTATCATAAGCAATTTATGGAATTTCCTTCCCTTTTCGAAAATAATGGTCTATCATATGCAATTTCTGAAATTTCTTTCCCTTCTCCAAAAACGTGGACTATCATATGCAATTTCTGGAATTTCTTTCCCTTCTCCAAAACACGTGGATTATCATATGCAATTTATGAAATTTCTTTTACTTCTAAAAAAACATGGACTATTATATGTAATTTCTGGAATTTCTTTCCCTTCTCTAAAAACGTGGACTATCATATGTAATTTTTGGAATTTATTTCCCTTCTCAGAAAAGGTGGACTCTCGTATACAATATAAGCAATATTTTTCCTTTCTTCAAATACATGGACTATCATATGCAATTTCTGAAATTTTTTCCCTTCTCCAAAAACATGGTCTAGCATATGCAATTTCTGCAAATTTCTTTTCCTTCTCAAAAAACGTGGACTATCAAAAGCAATTTCTAGAATTTCTTTCCCGTTTCCAAATATGTGGTCTATCGTATCCAATTTCTAGAATTTCTTTCCCTTCTCCAAAAACGTGAATTATCATATATAATCTATAGGATTTCTTCCCCTTCTAAAAAAAACGTGGACTATCATATGCAATATCTACAAATTTCTTTCCCTTCTCAAAAAACATGGTCTATCATATGCAATCTATGGAATTTCATTCCCTTCTCCAAAAACGTAGACTATTATATGTAATTTCTGAAATTTATATTACTTCTCCAAAAACTTGGATAATCATATGTATTTTTTGGAATTTCTTTCCCTTCTTCGAAAAACGTGGTCTATCGTATGCAATTTCTACAAATATCTTTCCCTTCTCCAAAAACGAGGACTGTCATATGCAGTTTATGGAATTTCCTTCCCTTTCCGAACAAAAATGGTCTATCATATGCATTTTCTGAAATTTCTTTCCCTTCTCCAAAAACAGGGTCTATCATATTTAATTTCTACAAATTTCTTTCCCTTCTCAAAAAACGTGTACTATCATATGCAATTTACGAAATTTCTTTCCCTTCTCCAAAAACATGGACTATTATATGTAATTTTGGGAATTTCTTTCCCTTCTCTAAAAACGTGGACTATCATATGTAATTTTTGGAATTTATTTTCCTTCTCATAAAATGTGGACTCTCATATACAATTTCAGCAATCTTTTTCCTTTCTTCAAAAACATGGACTATCATATGCAATTTCTTGAATTTTTTTCCCTTCTCCAAAAAAATGGTCTAGCATATGCAATTTTTGCAAATTTCTTTCGTTTCTCAAAAAACATGGACTAATATATGTAATTTCTGAAACTTCTATTCCTTCTCCAAAAACGTGGACTATCACATGTAATTTTTGGAATTTCTTTCCCTTCTTCGAAAAACATGGTCTATCATACGCAATTTCTACAAATTTTTTTCCCTTTTCCATAAACGTGGACTATCATAAGCAATTTATGGAATTTCCTTCCCTTTTCGAAAAAAATGGTCTATTATATGCAATTTCTGAAATTTCTTTCCCTTCTCCAATAACGTGGACTATCATATGCAATTTCTGGAATTTTTTTTCCCTTCTCCAAAAAACGTGGATTATCATATGCATTTTATGAAATTTCTTTTGCTTCTTAAAAAACGTGGACTATTATATGTAATTTATGGAATTTCTTTCCCTTCTCTAAAAACGTGGACTATCATATGTAATTTTTGGAATTTATTTCCCTTCTCAGAAAAGGTGGACTCTTGTATACAATATAAGCAATCTTTTTCCTTTCTTCAAATACATGGACTATCATATGCAATTTCTGAAATTTTTTCCCTTCTCCAAAAACATGGTCTAGCATATGCAATTTCTGCAAATTTCTTTTCCTTCTCAAAAAACGTGGACTATCATAAGCAATTTCTAGAATTTCTTTCCCGTTTCCAAATATGTGGTCCATCGTATCCAATTTCTAGATTTTCTTTCCCTTCTCCAAAAACGTGGATTATCATATATAATTTGTAGGATTTCTTTCCCTTCTAAAAAAAACGTGGACTATCATCTGCAATATCTACAAATTTCTTTCCCTTCTCAAAAAACATGGACTATCATATGCAATTTATGGAGTTTCATTCCCTTCTCCAAAAACGTAGACTATTATATGTAATTTCTGAAATTTCTATCCCTTCTCCAAAAACGTGGACAATCACATGTAATTTTTGGAGTTTCTTTCCCTTCTTCGAAAAATGTGGTCTATCGTATGCTATTTCTACAAATATCTTTCCCTTCTCCAAAAACGAGGACTATCATATGCAATTTATGGAATTTCCTTCCCTTTTCGAACAAAAATGGTCTATCATATGCAATTTCTGAAATTTCCTACCCTTCTCCAAAAACAGGGTCTATCATATTCAATTTCTACAAATTTCTTTCCCTTCTCAAAAAACGTGGAGTATCATATGCAATTTATGAAATTTCTTTCCCTTCTCCAAAAACGTGGATTATTATATGTAATTTTGGGAATTTCTTTCCCTTCTCTTTAAACGGGGACTATCATATGTAATTTTTGGAATTTATTTTCCTTCTCAGAAAATGTGGACTCTCATATACAATTTCAACAATCTTTTTCCTTTCTTCAAAAACATGGACTTTCATATGCAATTTTTGGAATTTTTTTCCCTTCTCCAAAAACATGGTCTAGCATATGCAATTTCTGCAAATTTCTTTCGTTTCTCAAAAAACATGGACTATTATATGTAATTTCTGAAACTTCTATTCCTTCTCCAAAAACGTGGACTATCACATGTAATTTTTGGAATTTCTTTCCCTTCTTCGAAAAACGTGGTCTATCATACGCAATTTCTACAAATTTCTTTCCCTTTTCAATAAACGTGGACTATCATAAGCAATTTATGGAATTTCCTTCCCTTTTCGAAAAAAACGGTCTATCATATGCAATTTCTGAAACTTCTTTCCCTTCTCCAAAAACATGGACTATCATATGCAATTTCTGGAATTTCTTTCCCTTCTCCAAAAAACGTGGATTATCATATGCAGTTTATGAAATTTCTTTTACATCTCAAAAAACGTGGACTATTATATGTAATTTCTGGAATTTCTTTCCCTTCTTTAAAAACGTGGACTATCATATGTAATTTTTGGAATTTATTTCCCTACTAAAAAAAGGTGGACTCTCGTATACAATATTAGCAATCTTTTTCCTTTCTTCAAATACATGGACTATCATATGCAATTTCTGAAATTTTTTCCCTTCTCCAAAAACATGGTCTAGCATATGCAATTTTTGCAAATTTCTTTTCCTTTTCAAAAAACGTGGACTATCATAAGCAATTTCTAGAATTTCTTTCCCGTTTCCAAATATGTTGTCTATCGTATCCAATTTCTAGATTTTCTTTCCCTTCTCCAAAAACGTGGATTATCATATATAATTTGTAGGATTTCTTTCCCTTCTAAAAAAAACGTGGACTATCATATGCAATATCTACAAATTTCTTTCCCTTCTCAAAAAACATGGACTATCATATGCAATTTTTGGAATTTCATTCCCTTCTCCAAAAACGCAGACTATTATATGTAATTTCTGAAATTTCTATCCTTTCTCCAAAAACGTGGATAATCATATGTAATTTTTGGAATTTCTTTGCCTTCTCAAAAAAACGTGGACTATCATATGCAATTTATGAAATTTCTTTCCCTTCTCCAAAAACGTGGACTATTATATGTAATTTCTGGAATTTCTTTCACTTCTTTAAAAATGTGGACTATCATATGTAATTTTTTGGAATTTATTTCCCTTCTCAGAAAAGGTGGACTCTCGTATACAATATCAGCAATCTTTTTCCTTTATTCAAATACATGGACTATCATATGCAATTTCTGAAATTTTATCCCTTCTCAAAAAACATGGTCTAGCATATGCAATTTCTGCAAATTTCTTTTCCTTCTAAAAAAACGTGGACTATCATAAGCAATTTCTAGAATTTCTTTCCCGTTTCCAAAAATGTGGTCTATCGTATCCAATTTCTAGAATTTCTTTCCCTTCTCCAAAAACGTGAATTATCATATATAATTTGTAGGGTTTCTTTCCCTTCTAAAAAAAACGTGCACTATCATATGCAATATCTACAAACTTCTTTCCCTTCTCAAAAAACATGGACTATCATATGCAATTTATGGAATTTCATTCCCTTCTCCAAAAACGTAGACTATTATATGTAATTTCTGAAATTTCTATCCCTTCTCCAAAAACGTGGACAATCACATGTAATTTTTGGAGTTTCTTTCCCTTCTTCGAAAAACGTGGTCTATCGTATGCTATTTCTACAAATATCTTTCCCTTCTCCAAAAACGAGGACTATCATATGCAATTTATAGAATTTCCTTCCCTTTTCGAAAAAAAATGGTTTATCATATGCAATTTCTGAAATTTCTTTCCCTTCTCCAAAAACCGGGCCTATCATATTGAATTTCTACAAATTTCTTTCCCTTCTCAAAAAACGTCGAGTATCATATGCAATTTATGAAATTTCTTTCCCTTCTCCAAAAACGTGGACTATTATATGTAATTTTGGGAATTTCTTTCCCTTCTCTTTAAACGGGGACTATCATATGTAATTTTTGGAATTTATTTTCCTTCTCAGAAAATGTGGACTCTCATATACAATTTCAACAATCTTTTTCCTTTCTTCAAAAACATGGACTTTCATATGCAATTTTTGGAATTTTTTTCCCTTCTCCAAAAACACGGTCTAGCATATGCAATTTCTGCAAATTTCTTTCGTTTCTCAAAAAACATGGACTATTATATGTAATTTCTGAAACTTCTATTCCTTCTCCAAAAACGTGGACTATCACATGTAATTTTTGGAATTTCTTTCTGTAATACCCCGTATTAAATTAAATGCTCTAATGTTATTAGCTGACACCGAGGTTTTATTAATTGGAACATTAGAGATACTTTTGGACACTTAAGTTATAAGTGCTAACTTAAGGTTATGTTGCTTATATTCTTTTCCTTTCTATTTTCCTTCCTCACAATTGCAACAACACAAGAATTTAGAGAGATAAAGTAGAGAGAAGGAAGAGAAGAGGAAGAAAAGAGCTTGTGAAGAGGAAAGCATGGATCTTCATCATTTCTCCGCCGAATCGACTCATCTTCGACATCAACGACTCATAATCGAGGTGGGTTCTAGTTAGAAACTTATAACTTTGATTGTGGATGAGAAATCATAAGTTTTGATTTAGGGATTGTATAGAGGAAATCTAGGTTTTGGATCGAATTCATCTATGATTATGAATAAGTGTTTACAATCCATAAATATATCATCTATAGGTTGTATCTATGCCTTATTATGATCTGGAACAGGTGTGAAAGGATTTAGATGGTTTTTGAACCATGGATCTGTGTATGAGGCAGAGCTGAGAACTGAGTTCTCGCGCGCTTCGCGGCGCGAACGGGGCTGCGCGGCGCGAACTATGCAGGTTTTAGGGGTTCTGCTTCTGCCTTCAGCACGCGGCGCGTACTGGGTGTCGCGGCGCGAACAGTTGGAAATCTTTAGTGGTTTGCTTCTGCCATAGGGTTCGCGGCGCGACCTAGTTGTTGCGCGGCGCGAACTGAAGCTTCCTTAACCAATTTTTCTTAACTTCATGGAAATTGTTTCAAGCATAACTTTTGAACCATAACTCTGTTTTATTCACCGTTCGAAGTGATAGGAAGCTAGAAGCGTGTACTTTCTAGTAGTATAGGTTTTGGGAACAAAGGGAGAATTATTTAATCGAGAATCGGGAAATTGCTTGAGTACTTGGGTTGGTTTTCGTTCGAATTCTTGAGGACGTTATGCTTTTAGTATGATGCTTGTGTACTCTATATTTGTTACTGAGTTCTATTGCAGGTGGATTAGTATACCTTGTTATAAATGTTTATATCAAGAGGGTTGAATAACTTCATTGTTATGTGAATAAAGGATAAGTGAGGAAACTAGGAATTGTTAGGTTTGTAGCTTAACAAAGAAAACCTAGGATGAGACATTATATGGAACATACGTGTTTTGAATCTTATGAGGAAAGGCTAACAGGCCTAGTGATTTGCGTGAGCGGTCACCAAAGTATGAAAGGCTAACAGGCCTAGTGGTTTGCGGAAGCGATCACCATTGTTGATGTATTAATCGGGACCGTAGTTTTTCTTTATTCTTTATTTTTCCTTTGAATGCTAACAGGCATTCACCGTGCAGAAAGGCACATAATCTTGGCAGGTTTGATTCCCGCTTTTGTGTACGAATGGAACCTACGGGTAGAGACTTGTGATGGTGTACGGGCCATGTGAAGTGACGATTCATGGGGAAAGGCTCATGAGTCCGAATCCATTTCGTATGTCAAGATTTTTTCCAAAGGATTCATGACTCGTGCCACCTCCTAGACGTAGAAGGGGACGGGAATATGGGGATGCCTTGGTATTGGTTTCCGATTAATAATCTTGTGTTGAGTTGTTGAACTCTAAGTATGATTCCATATAATGTTAGTATGAGAGCTCAAGGTCTAGTTCCTTTTATGACTTGAGACTTATAGGTTAGAACCTTGTAAAGCCGAGAGGATCCATAGGATAGGGAACTCACTGGGATTTTATATCTCACCCCATTATATATTGATTTCAGGTGCTACAGGTTCCGCAAAGGGTAAGGAGAAAGAAGTTTGATTTCCTTATTCTTATGCCTCTTTTGGATATGGCGAGCTTCCGTTGTGGATTACTTTTTGTGATCATTGTTGATCTAGTTCTTAGTATTTTTATTTTTTTTTGAACATCTTGTATGTATTATGCCATTGTGTAGAACTTTTGTATTAGGGCATTAATATGTATAATGTGTTGACTAGGAACTTATTGGTATTTCAGTACCATATACTTGGATTCATGTATATTTATATGATTTGATGCATGTATTTATATATGGGTGTTACAGTTGGTATCAGAGCAGGTCGTATCCTCGACCTAGCCATGAGATATTATAAGTGTTTCTTTCTGTCCAAGATGTGTTGGGTTCCCATGATTTTTGTTGTGTTATGACTATGGTATTAAGCCTGATCAACTTAATCCCATTTTCATGACCTCCAGGAACATGGTGGACGGACGCAGGACTCGTGGTAGACCCCCACACTCAACCCCCACAAGTGAATCAACCGTATGGCGGCGAGAATTTCCGTGGCCCCAGTTGATGCATCAGCAGAAGAATCAGTTCATGCTGCAGAAGACGCAACAGATGAATGGCGGTCATATGTTCCAGTGGTTGTACCCGAAGCTGCAGGTGCGACTTATAAGGATTTCATTCGCATGAATTCTCCGGAATTTCATGGCGGATTAGATCCTATTAAGGCACACGGGTGGGTGGCCAATATGGAAGGAATCTTGGAGATCGTGCATTGTAGTGAAGAGGGCAAGGTGGTGTTGCTTCTCATTCGCTAAAAGGTCCAGCGATGAGATGGTGGAAGAGTGCTTCTGCGTTGATGGCTATTCAAGAAATACCTAAGGAGTGGGTTAATTTTAAGACCACTTTTATGGAGAAATATTTTCCTAGTTTCCCTGAGGACTAAAAAAAAAAAAGGAATTGGAGTCCCAATAGTTAAGGCAGGAGATTATGTCAGTAGCTACTTATGCCGAGAAGTTTGGAATTCTGGCTGCTCATTCTAGGGAGGCCGGGTATGCTCTTGATGAGAGTTGGAAGGTGGGCCAGTTTTTGTTTGGTTTAAGGGCTGAAATTTCGCATAGTGTGTCCTAGAGGGAGTTCACTACCTATACGGAGTTGTTGTGACAATGTTATGTGGCTGAGACCAGTTTGAAGAAAGTTCAAGCTGAGGAAGATTTAAAGAAGAATCAGAATGAGAGAGGAAGGCCAAGCCAACAGTTTCGGCCTAGGTCACAAGTTTTCTAGGGGAACAAGTGTAAGGTTCTCGGTCTAGTGCACCTCCGGTGTGTCGTGGTTGTGGTAAGAATCACCTTGGAAGGTGTAACCTTAGAAAGGGTGAAATGTTTTTATTATTGACAAGAAAGGCATGTGGTGAGGAATTGTCCTCAGAATAGGAATCAAATGTAAGGAAGAAGTACTGGTCGAATGTATGCCTTGGATGAGATAGTCGAGACACCGTTGGTGTATGAGAATTGTGTGTTATCTGTGGGTGGTAGGAAAATTCTAGACTGACCTTAATTGTTTACCACTAAGAAGGTAGATGTTGTATTGGGAATGGATTGGCTTTCTGCTAATTCGGTGTTCATTGGGTGTGAGGAGAAGTTAATCATTATTCTATCTAGAGAAGTTACTCCGGAAGATGTTTTAATACTGGAAGGCACGGTAGGCATGATTAAATTCTTGTTTGAGAAAGAGGAGGTTGTTCTGTTGGTTCTTACTAAGGAGACGGGTGACAATTCGAGATTTCTCAATTGCTGTTAGTGGTTTCCCTGATGTTTTTCCCGAGGATGTCAGTTCTCTTCCTTCCAAAAAGGGAAGTGGAATTCTCTATTGACCTGATACCGAGAACGACTCCTATATCCGTTTCCTTGTATCGGATGGCACCACTTGGATTGAGAGAATTGGAGGAGCTGATGGATGAACACTTCGTGCGACCTAGTGTCTCACCGTGGGGAGCTCCGGTGTTGTTAGTAAAGTAGAAGGACGGTGGGATGAGGTTATGTATTGGTTACCGTCAGTTGGATAAGGCCACTATCAAGAACAAATACCCTTTACCAAGGATAAACGACCTGTAGATCAATTGAAAGGAGTCTGTGTGTTCTCGAAGATTGATTTGCGGTCAGGTTTCACCAAATCCGTGTGAAAAGCTCAGATGTGCCAAAGACTGCATTTAGAACCCGTTATGGTCATTATGAATTCTTGGTGATGCCTTTCGGTGTTACGAATGCTCCAGCTGTTTTCATGGATTATATGAATCGGATATTCCAGCCTTACTTAGACCAATTTGTGGTAGTCTTTATCGATGACATTCTTATTTATTCTCGTACTCCACAAGAGCACGAAGAACACCTGAGGATTGTTCTGTCGGTACTGCAAGAAAAATCAATTGTTTGCTAAGTTAAGTAAGTGTGAGTTTGGATGACAGAGGTAAGATTTCTTAGTCATGTTATATCTCAAGGAGGTGTGGCAGTGGACTCGACAAAATCGAAGCGGTAATTAATTGGGAGAGACCGAGCAATGTCTCAGAAGTCCGAAGTTCTTGGGCTTAGCCGGCTACTACAGAAGATTTATAAAAGGTTAGGAGGTTTATTGATGCAGGAGGGTCAGGTGGTAGTATACACATCTCGACAGTTAAAGTTCCGCGAGGAGAATTATCCAACTCATGATTTGGATTTGGCTGCGATTGTTTTTACCCTAAAAGGTGTGGCGTCATTACTTGTATGGAGTTCATTTTGAAATGTTAGTGACCACAAGAGTTTAGGTACCTATTCGACCAGAAGGAGTTGAATATGCGTCAGAGGCTGTGGATGGAATACTTAAAGGATTATGATTTGGACTTGAAGTATCATCCTGGCAAAGCGAATAAAGTGGCGGATGCTTTGAGTCGGAAGGTGTTAAGAGAGCCGAATTGATGGCGTTAGAGTATACATTGTGGAAAGATTTCGAGATTCTTAACCTTCAATTTGTTTGGACCCAAAATGGAGTATTGATGGGAAACTTGAATGTTAATTCTACCTTGAGAAACGGCATCCAACAAGCACAAGCGTCTGATACTAAATTACAAGAGGTGTTGGTTCAACCAGATTTTACTCGAGCTACAGATGGGGTGATTATGTTTAATCAGAGGATTTGTGTTCCGGATGATGCGTTATTGAGAAGAAGGATTTTGGATGAAGCTCACAAGGGTGCTTTCACTATACATCCGGGTTCTTCAAAAATGTACCAAGATTTAAAAGGGGATTATTGGTGGTCCGGAATGAAAAGAGATGTCGCAGTGTACGTGTCAGAGTGTGCGGTGTGCCGACAAGGAAAGATTGAACATCAAAGGCCGGGTGGATTGTTACAACCACTATAGATTCCAATATGGAAGTGGGATAGTATTTCAATGGATTTTGCGGTTAGTTTACCTCGTACTCAAGGTGGATATGACTCTATTTGGGTGATTGTAGATCGGTTGACGAAATCTGCACATTTCTTAACCGTGAAGACTACTTACAAGACAAGTAATCTTGCACGGTTATTTATTGCAGAAATTGTGAAGTTACATGGTGTACCCTCTAGTATTGTGTCGGATAGAGATCCAAAGTTTACTTCAAGGTTTTGGAGAGCTTTTCAACAAGCGATGGGATCTAAATTATGTTTGAGCACGTCGAACCACCCTCAGACGGATGGTCAAACGGAACGAACGACACAAACCTTGGATGATATGTTAAGAGCTTGTGTGCTTGAAGGTAGAGGAAATTGGAAGGAGCTTTTACCATTGATTGAATTTGCTTACAATAATAGTTATCACGCGAGTATTGGTATGACACCTTATGAAGTATTATATGGGAGGAAATGCAGAACACCGTTGTGTTTATCAGGAGTTGGTAATGGTAGAGTTTTGGGACCGGAAGTCTTTCAGGAGACCACGGACAAGATTAGAATGATTCGTGATAAGGTTAAACGAGCTCAAGATCGTCAAAAGAGTTAGGCGGGTAACCGTAAAAGGCCTTTGGAGTTTATAGAAGGTGATCATGTATTCTGGAAGGTTACTCCGAGATTGAGGTTGAAGGGACCGTTTAAGTCGAGAAAGTTAAGTCTGAGATACGTGGGACCGTATGAGATTCTAGAAAGGATTGGTGAAGTAGCTTATCGTTTAGCTTTACCACCTTCTCTATCGGAAATACATGATGTTTTTCACGTGTCTCAACTTCGGAAGTTTATTCCCGATCCCTTTCAGCCAGTGTTACCAGATGCGGTTGAGTTAGAATCAGATTTGATATTGAACCTTTACCGAGCCGTATCGAGGGAAGAGAGACTAAAGTGTTACGAAATAAGGAAATTCCTCTTGTTAAGGTTCAGTGGGATGCGACGCATCCGGGTGATGCTATGTGGGAGCTTGAATCGGAAATGCGGAATGTTTACCCTCATCTATTCAGGTAATTCTTAAATTCGAGGACGAATTTCTATTTAAGGGGGGGAGGATGTAATACCCCGTATTAAATTAAATGCTCTAATGTTATTAGCTGACACCGAGGTTTTATTAATTGGAACATTAGAGATACTTTTGGACACTTAAGTTATAAGTGCTAACTTAAGGTTATGTTGCTTATATTCTTTTCCTTTCTATTTCCTTCCTCACAATTGCAACAACACAAGAATTTAGAGAGATAAAGTAGAGAGAAGGAAGAGAAGAGGAAGAAAAGAGCTTGTGAAGAGGAAAGCATGGATCTTCATCATTTCTCCGCCGAATCGACTCATCTTCGACATCAACGACTCATAATCGAGGTGGGTTCTAGTTAGAAACTTATAACTTTGATTGTGGATGAGAAATCATAAGTTTTGATTTAGGGATTGTATAGAGGAAATCTAGGTTTTGGATCGAATTCATCTATGATTATGAATAAGTGTTTACAATCCATAAATATATCATCTATAGGTTGTATTTATGCCTTATTATGATCTGGAACAGGTGTGAAAGGATTTAGATGGTTTTTGAACCATGGATCTGTGTATGAGGCAGAGCTGAGAACTGAGTTCTCGCGCGCTTCGCGGCGCGAACGGGGCTGCGCGGCGCGAACTATGCAGGTTTTAGGGGTTCTGCTTCTGCCTTCAGCACGCGGCGCGTACTGGGTGTCGCGGCGCGAACAGTTGGAAATCTTTAGTGGTTTGCTTCTGCCATAGGGTTCGCGGCGCGACCTAGTTGTTGCGCGGCGCGAACTGAAGCTTCCTTAACCAATTTTTCTTAACTTCATGGAAATTGTTTCAAGCATAACTTTTGAACCATAACTCTGTTTTATTCACCGTTCGAAGTGATAGGAAGCTAGAAGCGTGTACTTTCTAGTAGTATAGGTTTTGGGAACAAAGGGAGAATTATTTAATCGAGAATCGGGAAATTGCTTGAGTACTTGGGTTGGTTTTCGTTCGAATTCTTGAGGACGTTATGCTTTTAGTATGATGCTTGTGTACTCTATATTTGTTACTGAGTTCTATTGCAGGTGGATTAGTATACCTTGTTATAAATGTTTATATCAAGAGGGTTGAATAACTTCATTGTTATGTGAATAAAGGATAAGTGAGGAAACTAGGAATTGTTAGGTTTGTAGCTTAACAAAGAAAACCTAGGATGAGACATTATATGGAACATACGTGTTTTGAATCTTATGAGGAAAGGCTAACAGGCCTAGTGATTTGCGTGAGCGGTCACCAAAGTATGAAAGGCTAACAGGCCTAGTGGTTTGCGGAAGCGATCACCATTGTTGATGTATTAATCGGGACCGTAGTTTTTCTTTATTCTTTATTTTTCCTTTGAATGCTAACAGGCATTCACCGTGCAGAAAGGCACATAATCTTGGCAGGTTTGATTCCCGCTTTTGTGTACGAATGGAACCTACGGGTAGAGACTTGTGATGGTGTACGGGCCATGTGAAGTGACGATTCATGGGGAAAGGCTCATGAGTCCGAATCCATTTCGTATGTCAAGATTTTTTCCAAAGGATTCATGACTCGTGCCACCTCCTAGACGTAGAAGGGGACGGGAATATGGGGATGCCTTGGTATTGGTTTCCGATTAATAATCTTGTGTTGAGTTGTTGAACTCTAAGTATGATTCCATATAATGTTAGTATGAGAGCTCAAGGTCTAGTTCCTTTTATGACTTGAGACTTATAGGTTAGAACCTTGTAAAGCCGAGAGGATCCATAGGATAGGGAACTCACTGGGATTTTATATCTCACCCCATTATATATTGATTTCAGGTGCTACAGGTTCCGCAAAGGGTAAGGAGAAAGAAGTTTGATTTCCTTATTCTTATGCCTCTTTTGGATATGGCGAGCTTCCGTTGTGGATTACTTTTTGTGATCATTGTTGATCTAGTTCTTAGTATTTTTATTTTGAACATCTTGTATGTATTATGCCATTGTGTAGAACTTTTGTATTAGGGCATTAATATGTATAATGTGTTGACTAGGAACTTATTGGTATTTCAGTACCATATACTTGGATTCATGTATATTTATATGATTTGATGCATGTATTTATATATGGGTGTTACACCAATGGTATAATTGTCAAATACCTAATGATACTCAATTATTGATTCATAAGATTAGTAAGATGGTATAATTTATAGTTTAGTCAAAAATATATGGGAAATTCTTATTATTCCTATAGCTCATTTTATATTCACGTGTTTACACTGGTGAAAAGAATTTAAAATTTTTAAATTGAAGAAATAAACAAATTTTATATGATAAAATTTTCAAATATTATAGCGTGATAATAATAAGAATAACTTGAACCTGAGAGTAAAGTTTTAAAAAATTTACTAAGAGTAAAAAACATATAAGAAGAAAAAACAAAAATAATGTCTATTATCAAAATAATATTTAAATTATTAATTTCATATATACTATATTAATAGTTAATTAATTTTAAACAATTAAACATACAAAGATATCCCTCCAAATGGAGAAAATTTAAACAATGACCTTCAAATACCACTTATCTAAAAGAGATACACTAGTCTAATGTCTAGCATCTCTAAATCTCCCAAACTCTTAGGATTGCACATATTTAATAACAATATTAAAATATTATGAAGTCTCACACCCCCTCGACATTTTATGGTATACTATATTAGGATATGCAGTTAACTGTTACTACGGAGCATATAAATTAGTAACGATAATATAACATGAAATTAACAACAATTTCTCAAAACATCTAGATCACCCACTAGAGAAAAGATAGTCATAATACGAAAATTAGCCATGGTAAAGAAAGAGAGAATTATGAACAATTGAAAATATTTTAAATTCAACAAAGTTTTATTTGTTTTTAATTTTAAATAGTTTTAATAATCATTACATTGAATACATATTAAATGAACTTGAAAACCCTTAATGACGGTTAGTCTATCACTAGAATCAATCCACGCATTAAATTCGGTACTGTTTCTTTTCTTATTTTTTGTTTGCTATTTTCGAAATGATAATAGGACATATAAATAATGTTTCTTAACCTTGGGTTATTTTCTAACTAATTATAGGTCAAGATAGGATAAAGTAAAAAAAAATACATTAATAAATATTCAAAAGACATGATTCATATTTTAAGTTGTTGATAGTTTATTTGTACATATTATTGAACAAAAATAGCAGCTGTCTTCTTTTCTTAAATTTTAAAAACAATAATGAAAAGAGTAAATATGTTAAACTAAAAGTACTGTTTAACTAATATTTTTTTAGTTAGAAAAAAATATGAAAAAAGAAATGTAATATATATATATATATATATATATATATATATATATATATATATATATATATAATGTTAAAAAAATCACATTGAATTAATAAGTATTTTTTCATTAAAAAAATAAAGAGATATCCCCTTGTATATGTTTAATTTTAGAGTTTTATTTGAGACCAATGGTATAATTGTCAAATACCTAATGATACTCAATTATTGATTCATAAGATTAGTAAGATGATATAATTTATAGTTTAGTCAAAAATATATGGGAAATTCTTATTATTCCTATAGCTCATTTTATATTCACGTGTTTACACTGGTGAAAAGAATTTAAAATTTTTAAATTGAAGAAATAAACAAATTTTATATGATAAAATTTTCAAATATTATAGCGTGATAATAATAAGAATAACTTGAACCTGAGAGTAAAGTTTTAAAAAATTTACTAAGAGTAAAAAACATATAAGAAGAAAAAACAAAAATAATATCTATTATCAAAATAATATTTAAATTATTAATTTCATATATACTATATTAATAGTTAATTAATTTTAAACAATTAAACATACAAAGATATCCCTCCAAATGGAGAAAATTTAAACAATGACCTTCAAATACCACTTATCTAAAAGAGATACACTAGTCTAATGTCTAGCATCTCTAAATCTCCAAAACTCTTAGGATTGCACATATTTAATAACAATATTAAAATATTATGAAGTCTCACACCCCCTCGACATTTTATGGTATACTATATTAGGATATGCAGTTAACTGTTACTACGGAGCATATAAATTAGTAACGATAATATAACATGAAATTAACAACAATTTCTCAAAACATCTAGATCACCCACTAGAGAAAAGAAAGTCATAATACGAAAATTAGCCATGGTAAAGAAAGAGAGAATTATGAACAATTGAAAATATTTTAAATTCAACAAAGTTTTATTTGTTTTTAATTTTAAATAGTTTTAATAATCATTACATTGAATACATATTAAATGAACTTGAAAACCCTTAATGACGGTTAGTCTATCACTAGAATCAATCCACGCATTAAATTCGGTACTGTTTCTTTTCTTAATTTTTGTTTGCTATTTTCGAAATGATAATAGGACATATAAATAATGTTTCTTAACCTTGGGTTATTTTCTAACTAATTATAGGTCAAGATAGGATAAAGTAAAAAAAAATACATTAATAAATATTCAAAAGACATGATTCATATTTTAAGTTGTTGATAGTTTATTTGTACATATTATTGAACAAAAATAGCAGCTGTCTTCTTTTCTTAAATTTTAAAAACAATAATGAAAAGAGTAAATATGTTAAACTAAAAGTACTGTTTAACTAATATTTTTTTAGTTAGAAAAAAATATGAAAAAAGAAATGTAATATATATATATATATATATATATATATATATATATATATATATATATATATATATATATATAATGTTAAAAAAATCACATTGAATTAATAAGTATTTTTTCATTAAAAAAATAAAGAGATATCCCCTTATATATGTTTAATTTTAGAGTTTTATTTGAGACCAATGGTATAATTGTCAAATACCTAATGATACTCAATTATTGATTCATAAGATTAGTAAGATGATATAATTTATAGTTTAGTCAAAAATATATGGGAAATTCTTATTATTCCTATAGCTCATTTTATATTCACGTGTTTACACTGGTGAAAAGAATTTAAAATTTTTAAATTGAAGAAATGAACAAATTTTATATGATAAAATTTTCAAATATTATAGCGTGATAATAATAAGAATAACTTGAACCTGAGAGTAAAGTTTTAAAAAATTTACTAAGAGTAAAAAACATATAAGAAGAAAAAACAAAAATAATATCTATTATCAAAATAATATTTAAATTATTAATTTCATATATACTATATTAATAGTTAATTAATTTTAAACAATTAAACATACAAAGATATCCCTCCAAATGGAGAAAATTTAAACAATGACCTTCAAATACCACTTATCTAAAAGAGATATACTAGTCTAATGTGTAGCATCTCTAAATCTCCCAAACTCTTAGGATTGCACATATTTAATAACAATATTAAAATATTATGAAGTCTCACACCCCCTCGACATTTTATGGTATACTATATTAGGATATGCAGATAACTGTTACTACGGAGCATATAAATTAGTAACGATAATATAACATGAAATTAACAACAATTTCTCAAAACATCTAGATCACCCACTAGAGAAAAGAAAGTCATAATACGAAAATTAGCCATGGTAAAGAAAGAGAGAATTATGAACAATTGAAAATATTTTAAATTCAACAAAGTTTTATTTGTTTTTAATTTTAAATAGTTTTAATAATCATTACATTGAATACATATTAAATGAACTTGAAAACCCTTAATGACGGTTAGTCTATCACTAGAATCAATCCACGCATTAAATTCGGTACTGTTTCTTTTCTTTTTTTTTTTTTTTGCTATTTTCGAAATGATAATAGGACATATAAATAATGATTCTTAACCTTGGGTTATTTTCTAACTAATTATAGGCCAAGATAGGATAAAGTAAAAAAAAATACATTAATAAATATTCAAAATACATGATTCATATTTTATGTTGTTGATAGTTTATTTTTACATATTATTGAACAAAAATAACAGCTGTCTTCTTTTCTTAAATTTTAAAAACAATAATGAAAAGAGTAAATATGTTAAACTCAAAGTAATGTTTAACTAATATTTTTTTAGTTAGAAAAAAATATGAAAAAAGAAATGTAATATATATATATATATATATATATATAATGTTAAAAAAATCACATTGAATTAATAAGTATTTTTTCATTAAAAAAATAAAGAGATATCCCCTTGTATATGTTTAATTTTAGACATTTATTTGAGACCAATGCTATAATTGTCAAATACCTAATGATACTCAATTATTGATTCATAAGATTAGTAAGATGGTATAATTTATAGTTTTGTCCAAAATATATGGGAAATTCTTATTATTCCTATAGCTCATTTTATATTCACGTGTTTACACTGGTGAAAAGAATTTAAAATTTTTAAATTGAAGAAATAAACAAATTTTATATGATAAAATTTTCAAATATTATAACGTGATAATAATAAGAATAACTTGAACCTGAGAGTAAAGTTTTAAAAAATTTACTAAGAGTAAAAAACATATAAGAAGAAAAAACAAAAATAATGTCTATTATCAAAATAATATTTAAATTATTAATTTCATATATACTATATTAACAGTTAATTAATTTTAAACAATTAAGCATACAAAGACATCCCTCCAAATGGAGAAAATTTAAACAATGACCTTCAAATACCACTTATCTAAAAGAGATACACTAGTCTAATGTGTAGCATCTCTAAATCTCCCAAACTCTTAGGATTGCACATATTTAATAACAATATTAAAATATTATGAAGTCTCACACCCCCTCGACATTTTATGGTATACTATATTAGGATATGCAGTTAACTGTTACTACGGAGCATATAAATTAGTAACGATAATATAACATGAAATTAACAACAATTTCTCAAAACATCTAGATCACCCACTAGAGAAAAGAAAGTCATAATACCAAAATTAGCCATGGTAAAGAAAGAGAGAATTATGAACAATTGAAAATATTTTAAATTCAACAAAGTTTTATTTGTTTTTAATTTTAAATAGTTTTAATAATCATTACATTGAATACATATTAAATGAACTTGAAAACCCTTAATGACGGTTAGTCTATCACTAGAATCAATCCACGCATTAAATTCGGTACTGTTTCTTTTCTTATTTTTTTGTTTGCTATTTTCGAAATGATAATAGGACATATAAATAATGTTTCTTAACCTTGGGTTATTTTCTAACTAATTATAGGTTAAGATAGGATAAAGTAAAAAAAAAATACATTAATAAATATTCAAAAGACATGATTCATATTTTAAGTTGTTGATAGTTTATTTTTACATATTATTGAACAAAAATAACAGCTGTCTTCTTTTCTTAAATTTTAAAAACAATAATGAAAAGAGTAAATATGTTAAACTAAAAGTAATGTTTAACTAATATTTTTTTAGTTAGAAAAAAATATGAAAAAAGAAATGTAATATATATATATATATATATATATATATATATATATATATATATATATATATATATATATATATGTGTGTGTGATAAAATTTTAAAATATTATAGGATGATAATAATAAGAAAAAAAATGAACTTGAGAATAAAGTTTTATAAAAATTTAATTAAGAGTAAAAAACATATAAGAAGCTAAAACAAAAATAAGGTTTTATTATCAAAATAATATTTAAATTATCAATTTCATATATACTATATTAATAGCTAATTAATTTTATACTATTATCAATACACAACAAAAAAAAAGGCTTAAAAAATCATTTACTATTTGTGATTAGAAAGACAAATTATAGAAGACTTTGTGTTGGATTATTTTTTCCAAAATTTTATTATTATTATTATAAATAATATATAAAATAATACTGGGAGAACACATATATATATATATATATATATATATATATATATATATATATATATATATATATATATATATATATATATATATATATATATATATATATATAATATTATTGTTTGTAAGATATAAATAATATTTGTCAAAAAAAAGAAGATATAAATAATACATAACAGGGTTAAAGGTGTGTACTTTTATAATGAATGAAACGTGATAACATGCTACAGAGTTTCATAACTCATCTATTAAGGCGAACAAGTCATGTTTATTTGATTCATGTTATCCTTATGATTTGTTCTCTAGTCATGAGTTTACATATGTCGCAACCAAAAAACCATGAGTTTACAACGATGCCAACAGTTTAATTTTGTTACGAGTTTGAAAAATGAAATAAATTAAGGATAAATTATTATTTGAGCTTTTAAAGTTGGGAGAAGTATTTACTATAGTTTTTCGAATATCATAATTACACATAAATTGAAAAATTGAAGAAAAAAAATGATGTTTATATCTTAATTTTCAGTACCATAATGTTTAAACTTTAAAGTGGTGGTTTATATTGACCGCACACAAATCAAATGGTCATAATACACATTTTATAGTTTTTTATATCATAAGGTAGCTTAATTTTAATTGATTTCTATTGTAAAAGTAAATTATGGAGGTTAAAATGTTATAATTTACATATTTTTTACAACAATAAAAAATTAAGGGTAAACACTCCAGTAACCTTGAGTTTAGTTGGGTATCGGTACCCTCGTCCAATCAAATAGTAGAATTCAATGCTATATCACTTAACCATTTTTAAGGACGCTACTGTTGAGATAGTGGAAGACGGGGGCAAGCACCCTTGGTTAAAAAGAAATACAAGGCAGACTAAATGATAATAACATGCGAAGAAAAAAGCATTAAAAAAAGAACAAAGACATCAAAATTAATCATAGTACTATGTTCACATTACAAAAATAAAGCATCACATATCTAAATCTCAAATATATATTAAAATAAAGAGAGAAAGCTTTTATACCCAATGACTGATGTTCACTCAATAATGCAATGACATACAAAAAGCTACAATAGCAAAGGCACACGTGGACAAGAAAAGAAAATACAATTTCAACCTACAAAAGTTCAGAATCAAAAGAAAAACCGTTACAAACATCATCATTAGCAAAATGGTTGCAACAAGTTAATGTGATAACTCTCAAGGTTGATTGAAGAAGCAACCCACATATAGCACGTTGAAAAAGACAAGCTTAATCAAGGAAACACGCTACCAACTATCATTATCACGTTAAGGATAAGATTCTGCCAAGAACAACACTTGTCATTCATGATTCAATCGAGACAAACCATTCAAAGCATATTCAAACAAATCTCAATTGCTAGATTCCAACGGTAACTGATCAAGCTATATATATAGATCAAATTTCAAACTTGAATGTGTGTTCATTGTACACTAAAATGCATTGAGTATGCATCCAAATTGTGTATCCATGGTGCAACTATAGAGTGCAGCAAAAGAGAAATCTTGAGAGAAAATATGTAGAGAGAAGCAGAACATGAAAGTATAAATGAAGAAATGTGAGATCATGCTTCAGAAGTTACATCAAGAGGCAACATACACAAAGTGTGTGGTGAATCAATTGTGTTGAAACACACATCAGAAGCTTATGTGAAGAAATCATAGAAGAGTGAAAAACAAATTTCTGCAGTCAAGCAGTATTCTCCATTGGAGTCATCAGAAGTTCACTAATACTTGACCAGTTCATACATTGCTCACATTGAATGATTAGAGAAACTGAATACACTGAGTCATTGCTCGAGAGTGTTTCAAGTTTGCTTATGATCATTAAATGTGTTATCAGCTAAAACAGGCTTCATGATTAGTATTCAAGAAGAAGAGGAACATTAGAAGAAGCAATTCAAAACGAAGATGTTGCTCTAAATCTGCTTTCAGAAGATGAAAATCAAATCAGAAGCAATCCACAATAGAGCCATTGCTCTAAATCAGCTTAAGAATATTTGAAGATAAAGATCAACATGAAGAAGCACTTAACATTCAGAGCTGAAGCTCATATTCTGCTTATCAACATACATGCAAAGATCTCATTCAGAAGACATATCCGAGAAGAATACAAGATGTTTTAAGTCTTGTGATTAAATGTAAAAC
This sequence comes from Vicia villosa, assembly GCF_029867415.1. NCBI lineage: Eukaryota > Viridiplantae > Streptophyta > Magnoliopsida > Fabales > Fabaceae > Vicia > Vicia villosa. The sequence goes on along the minus strand of NW_026706768.1, from coordinate 37,382 downwards.
ACATAGAGTTATTGCTCGTAGTGAGTTATTTCTTAGGAGACTTCTGATAGAATATTTAGGGACCAGAAGTGACTTCTAGTCAGTGTGTCGTAAGCATATGTACTTAAGATTAGGAGAAATGTGCTTATCTAAGAAGCACACTTGTAATCTCCAAAAGATTGATGAATGTTATATCCTGATGGGATCACTGAACGATTCATCATCTATTGTTAGTCACGATCATTTGGCTTGTGCGGGGTTAGTCACAACAGGTTGGTTGTGCAAGGGTTAATCACAACAGTTGGTTGTGCAGGAGTCAATGGATGTTATATCTGTGGATCAGATCACTGAACAGTCCATTGCAGTTAGTCACGAGCAGTTGGCTTGTGCAGGGTTACTAGATTGAAGAACGTTATATCTCACTGAATGGTTCAGTCATCTAGGGGTTAGTCACTCGTGGGTAGCTTGTGCAGGGTTAGTCACAATAGTTGGTTGTGCAGGTTGTTTGTCACGGCGGATGATCGTGCAGGTGTAATCAAGTTTGGTTATAATGGATTAAAACCTCTATTGAGAGGAAAATCACTTGAGGGGGGTGGACTGGAGGTAGCCTTATTCAGAAGGTGAACTAGGATAAAAATGAACGTGCCTTTTAGTTTCTGTAAAATTCATTTTGCTCAGGACATTCACGCAGAATGTCTTCATAATTGTACTGAGACAAGTCAGAAGTTCTGTTGATATAAAGAAGTTAAAATGAATATCTCATTGGTTATGCAACTCCATTCCAAGCATGCTTCCGCAACATTAAAGCATATCCAGAAGATGAGATACTAAGAGAAAGAAAAGAATTTAAAGAAAGAGAATTTTAATTTGATAAAGAACACAATTCAATCCCCCCATTTTCTTGTGTTTTTCTCCACCTTCAATAATCCAAAAAATCTAAAACCCATATGTAGAGTCTGGGCTGAATTTTTCATGACAACTATTATGCCTCGAGGAACCTGCTAGAATGTCTTATCCTCCCGAGATAAAAACCTTGCTTGATGTCTCTATATAGGTCACAAAATAAACCTACCAGCTATCATCTTTATTCATCTAAAGGAAGAAGAAAACTTGAATATTGACATTCTGGAATTATAACATGTTCTGATATAATCTAAAATATTCTGACTTAACACAAATGAAACCAAAAACTAAATACATTTCTAACTTGTGTACCAGAAGTGTTTGCCTTAAGATCTGAAACTTAAAGGAATACTTGTTATAGAACTTCTAAGAAGATGCATGCATACATAGCTAAACATCTGTCAATCTTCTAAAGAAAAAAACTGAATAAATTATTTCAGTGGGAGCTAAAAACCCAAAATTGATTCATAGGGTTATCTAATTCAGGGGGAGACTATACATCTCATGGGTAGAAAATTATTCCTAAGTCTGATTAATCTCATTCAACCCTCTTAAAAGCTTTTTGATTATAACAAAAATAGGGAGAAAGAGTAATATATTTTGAAGAATAAGTTGTTGAAAAATAAGTTGCTTGATTGAACATATAAAAAGGGAATGAAATATACTTGCTTAATTATTATCACCTCATAAAATTGTTCCATCAAAATACATGGTTTTAACATCATCAAAAAGGGGGAGATTGTTAGAACAAGATTGAGAATCTATGTTCAGAATATGGTTTTGATGATAACAAGCATATATTTTGTGAGTAACAATTTTAATACTAATGATTTCATTGAGTGTGCAAATACTATGTTATAAAGCCTTATACAAAAACATCAGAAAGACACAGCATCAGAAGTTTTTGTACAAAGAGCAAGAATTCAACAAGACAAGCTTCAAGGATTCAAACAGATATATCAATATGCGTGAAGATCCGTTACAACAAGAATATCACATAAATATAAGATCAAAAGTTCTGATAGAGTAACACAGTGACATACAAAAAGCTACAACAACAAAGGCACACGTGGACAAGAAAAGAAAATACAATTTCAGCCTATAAAAGTTCAGAATCAAAAGAAAAACCGTTACAAACATCATCATTAGTAAAATGGTTGTAACAAGTTAATGGAATAACTCCCAAGGTTGATTGAAGAAGCAACCCACATGAAGCGCGTTGAAAAAGACAAGCTTAATCAAGGAAACACGCTACCAATTGTCATCATCACGCTAAGGATAAGATTCTGCCAAGAACAACACTTGTCATTCATGATTCAATCGAGACAAAGCATTCAAAGCATATTCAAACAAATCTCAACGGCTAGATTCCAACGGTAACTCATCAAGATATATATATATATATATATATATATATATATATATATATATATATATATATATATAAATATATATATATATATAGATCAAACTTCAAACTTGAATGTGTGTCCATTGTACACCAAAATGCATTGAGTGTGCATCCAAAGTGTGTATCCATGGTGCAACTACAGAGTGCAGCAAAAGAGAAATCTTAAGAGAAAATCTGTAGAGAGAAACTGAGCATGAAAGTATAAATTAAGAAATGTGAGATCATGCTTCAGAAGTTACATCAAGAGGGAACATACACAAAGTGTGTGATGAATCAATTGTGTTGAAACACACATCAGACGCTTATGTGAAGAAATCATAAAAGAGTGAAAAAGAAATTTCCGTGGTAAAGCAGTATTCTCCATTGGAGTCATCAGAAATTCACTAATACTTGATTAGTTTATACATTGCTCAGATTGAATGATTAGAGAAACTGAATACACTGAGTTGTTGCTCGAGAGTGTTTCATGTTTGCTTATGATCATTAAATGTGTTATCAGCTATAATAAGCTTCATGATCAATATTCAAGAACAAGAGGAACATTGGAGAAGCAATTCAAAACGGAGATGTTGCTCTAAATCTTCTTTCAGAAGATGAAGATCAAATCAGAAGAAATTAACAATAGAGCCATTGCTCTTATTCATCTTAAGAAGATTTGAAGATAAAGATCATCATGAAGAAGCACTTAACATTCAGAGCTGAAGCTCATATTCTGCTTATCAACATACATGCAAAGATCTCATTCAGAAGACACGTCCAAGAAGATTACAAGATGTTTTAAGTCTTGTGATTAAATGTAAAACACATAGAGTTGTTGCTCGTAGTGTGTTATTTCTTAGGAAAATTCTGATAGAATGTTTAGGCACCAGAAGTGACTTATAGTCAGTGTGCCGTAAGCATATGTACTTAAGAATAAGAGAAACATGCTTATCTAAGAAGCACACTTGTAATCTCCAGAAGATTAATGAACGTTATATCCTGATGGAATCACTGAACGGTTCATCATCTATGGTTAGTCACGAGCAGTTGTCTTGTGCGGGGTTAGTCACAACAGGTTGGTCGTGTAAGGGTCAATCACAGCAGTTGGTTGTGTAGGAGTCAATGGATGTTATATCGGTGGATCAGATAACTGAAAAGTCCATTGCAGTTAGTCACGAGCAGTTGGCTTGTGCAGGGTTACTAGATGGATGAACGTTATATCTCGCTGAGATCACTGAACGGTTCAGTCATCTAGGGGTTAGTCACTCGCGGGTAGCTTGTACATGGTTAGTCACAATAGTTGGTTGTGCAGGTTGTTAGTCACGACAGATGATCGTGCAGGTGTAATCAAGTTTGGTTATAGTGGATTAGGACCTCTGTTGAGAGGCAAATCACCTGAGGAGGGTGGACTGGAGGTAGCCTTATTCGGAAGGTGAACCAGGATAAAAATGAACGTACCTTTTACTTTATGTACAATTCATTTAGCTTGGAACATTCACGCAGAATGTCTTCCGATCTGTACTGAGATCAGTTAGAAGTTCGATGATATAAAGAAGTTAAAATGAATATCTCATTGGTTATGCAACTCCATTCCAAGCATGCTTCTGCGACATTAAAGCATATCTAGATGATGAGATACTAAGAGAAAGAAAATAATTTAAAGAAAGGGAATTTAATTTGATAAAGAACACAATTCAATCCCCCCTTTCTTGTGTTTTTTTTCACCTTCGGAGTTTCCATCCTTTGGATTAAGAAACCAAGCAAGTTCCGTATTTATAGTGGAGGGTGATGGTAAGCTTATATGTGCAAGAAAGATCCAGAATTATTGAATTCGTGTGAACTTGCAAAGTCGAAAAAGTGTGACCTCCAATCCATTCAAAAATTGTGATCTTGATATGTGGTAGAAATGCAAATGATATGGGAATCTTAGGATCAAAATTAGGGTATGACACTAATCATTCAACATATTCTCAAATATGTGTTTAGAAATCCATATGTAACAATTATTTAATAAAACCACTTAGAAGTTTTCCTACAAACAAAACCAACTTATCCTCCCTATTCAAGCTCAACATATTTTCAAGTTAATAAGCTCAACATATTTTTTTTAATATTCAATTGCGCATCGCGCATGCTATATTCTAATTATTTTAAGGGTTTAATGGATATGCATTGATAGTGTAAAAAAGTTTTACACTATCATACAATAGAAAACCAACAATTTACTATAGAAATCTTTGAATATGCATCTCTAAAGAGTATTTTAGAATTTTCAGAGATGTTTTACATCCTATATAATTGCACAAAGAAATATCCTAACAATTTTACTTTACTTAACCAAGAGGATGAATTCTTTCATTACATTCAGAGTATTGACCATTTTGTTTCCATTTTGTGTAACAACTAATGGGCATTGTAGCAATTATATTAGGCAGGGGGACATGATGATAATGGAAACTATCCGACAAAGATATGTTCATGAATGGGTCTCTAATGGAGCCTTCATGACATGTAGAAGCAAGAGTGGCCCACATAGATAAGGGTGCTACTTTCTCCACCCAAAATGAATTCAACATATTTGAAAGACAAAAAAACATGGATTTCAACAAGATCATTTTACGTACATTATGGATTTCTCTTCATGATGCTTGTTTTGATGTGTTTAGTGTAGTGCCATGTTATGGGTGGGTCATATATGTTTGTTACATGCATTCATCAATTTCAAGATTTTAAGTTAGTAATATAATGTTGATTGAAAGCAAATGAAGATTGCAACAAAATATTGCATTAAATCTTTCACTTAGTTCTATTATACTTTTCTCATTCCAACAATTCAGTTATCATGATGAAGGCAAATAAGCAACATTTCTATTCCAATTTAAGCATTTTTCTTCATATCATGTTGCTTCTTGTCATTTTCTCATTTGCCTTTTCAATTTCCAAATCCTTTCCTTTCATTCTCACAATTCCTATTGCTCTTCTATCTATTGTGTTTCTTGTCACCTTGAAAAAGAAAAAAGGTTCTAAAAATGAAAGTTTAGTTTTAAAAAAAATGCTCAAAGAGAAGTTGCAACCATCATTTGATGTTGGTGAAACTGAATTTAATCAACATGAGAAAATGCAACAAGATGATTTGCAATCAGAGTCTTCATTTCTATCATATAGTCAAAGATGTATTGCCTCAATAGTAGGTGAAACTTTCGAGATTGATTACAATGAATATCAAAATGTGAGTAGTTGTGATGGCTTAGATTCTGACACCGATGATGGAGACGGTGATTATGAGTATGAAAAAGATAATGACGATGAACGATTTAATAGAATTATCATAAATACAAATGGTAACATAGATAGTAAAGAGAGTAGTTTACTCTCATACACAACTTCGGTCTATTCTATATCAGGTACACAACATAACTCTAAATATATTTATTCGTATCTTTATATGTCTAATATGTTATGATTTATAAATTGTATCTATAATAATTATGTTCAATCTTTTAGATGAGGAGGAGGATGACGAGGATAGTCTAATTGAAATCCACCTTCAAAAAGGGAATTTTTCTAACTTAGCCGATGAATCTACGCAAAAAATTGAGTCCGAATTGTTGGATTTTCTTTCGGAATCCATTTTCATGCAACAAAATCTCATGGAGCTTTTATCAGAAACTAATGATATGAATGAGGATGAAAACTTAATTGAGATTGATATTTCCATGTGATCATTCAATAGTCAAGATTTCATAAGGAAATCAATGTGCTTTAAAGGATAGATCCTTATTTATAGGTTTTTTGTTAGGCATTATTTTTAATCTTGAAGTTTAGGAAGATTTTGTGCTTGCCTATTATGTTGACATTTTGATTCCAAAAGGCCTCGGTAGTTGTAAGATTATGTGTTCCATGCTTAGCATTTTTAAGTTTCTTCACATCAAAATTAAAACTATGAAGTGCAATATTATTGAAAAAAAGTAAAATATTTTTTTCACACGGGTGCAATTTAAACAAATATTTAATAAAATCAATTTCAAAGCACAATAAGAATAAAAAAATTAAATAAGAAAAAGTAAAACTACTTAAAAATTACATTAATTGAATTAGCTAAGTGATGGAAACACTAAACTGAAATTGTAGCAAAATTGAGAAAATTTGCTATCCGTCAATCTATCACTAAAAGTCATTTTTCTTTCTTCTTCTCTCTCAATCGTAACCATGTTGATGTAGGAAGGCTGGCCGCGCGTATTGAAGAAGAAATCGTGCGACGGAAAGCATTTTAATATTTAAGAATTTTCTTATTTTAATATTTCAGCAATTTCTTTTTTATTATTTGTTTTATTAAATTTCTGTTTTGGATTAAAAGCCCATAAGGCCCATTAGAATTTCTTTTATTTCCTGTATTTAAAGACCTTTGGCATGGCCATAAGGATTATCTATTTTATTATATAGAATCCAAAGTTTTCTTTATTCCTGGTGGACTCCAGAGCTTATCTATAGGGTTTGCGCTTGCAACCTTGTTTTCATTCAAGGTTTAGCGCTTGCTATTCCTTTGGGCGGCTTCCGACTGCGTCAGTTGGCATCAGAGCAGGTTTTCTCCTGTTCTTTTCGTAGCTTGACAACTATGGCGGATCAACCGGTGACCAAAGCAGATCTTGAGGGAATTACCACGGCTTTTACCGCGGCTCTAACTGCTTTGACTGAACAGATGGCGAATTTAGCAAATCAGGCGAACAACGCCAACAATAATAGGAATCGGCGAAGAGACAGGAGAGAGGAACCAATTAGGGTTCTACGGGGTGGAAACTGTGTCGAAGATTCGAGTTCTGATGAAGAAGAACCTCACGATGAAGAGGATAATCGTAGGAATCTACAGAACAACCATGACTATCGAGTGAAGGCTGATATTCCATTGTTCTACGGAACGATGGGAGTGGAGGAGTTTCTTGATTGGCAGATCGACGTCGACAGGTTCTTCGACGTTATGGGTGTCCCTGAGAACAAGCAAGTCAAGATGATTGCGATCAGGCTTAAAAGTACTGCAGCTGTCTGGTGGGATAAACTTGTTGTTCAAAGGCAGAGGCAAAGAAAGGGGCCAGTCAGAACTTGGCGAAGAATGAAACAATTGATGCTGGAGCGGTTTTTACCGGAAGATTATGAACAAATTCTTTATAAGATGTACATTGAGTGTGTTCAGGGCAAGAGAACCGTGACTGAATACACAGCTGAGTTCCTGAGGTTTTCTGAGCGCAATGAATTGGGAGAATCAGAGAATCAGAAAGTGGCTCGATACATCAGTGGCCTAAAGGGGTCCTTACAGGAGAAGATGGGTTTACAGACTGTATGGACTGTAGCTGAAGCATCCAGTTTAGCTTTGAAGGCGGAATTGATGGAGAAATCTCCTCGAAATTTCTCATCTATTAGAAGGTACTCACCCCAAAGTAACTTTGACTCAGCAGGTGACAAGGAAAAGAATGCAACATCCCGGGGTTCCAACCCTGGGAATAAGGGGGCTAGCAGCTCTAGCGGTGTGCAGCAAGGAAAAACACTGATTCAGAGGCAAAATAATCCATATGTTAGACCCTCGATAGACACTTGTTATCGTTGTAACGGGAGAGGCCACAAATCAAATGTTTGTCCAACAAGGAGAGTCGATGTTGTTATGGAAGAGAGGGAGGAAGATGAGGAAAGAGAAGATCTTACAGTTGAGAACGATGAATATGCCGATGTTGAATTTGCAAAAGAAGAATCTGATGAGAGGGTAAATTTTGTGTTGCAGCGAATGTTACTAGCATCCAAAGACGAAGGACAACGCAAGAATTTGTTTAAAACACATTGTTCTATCAAGAATAAAGTGTGTAATCTGATTGTGGATAATGGTAGCACAGAGAATCTGGTGTCGCAGAAATTGGTAGAATATTTAAAGTTGCCCACAGAACCCCATGAGAAGCCATACACTCTCGGTTGGGTAAGCAAGGGCTCCCAAGTTCGAGTAACACTAGCCGGCAAAGTTCCTATCTCCATCGAAAAATATTATAAAGAAGAGGTACTATGTGATGTTCTTGATATGGATGTTTGTCATATTTTATTTGGTAGACCTTGGCAGTTTGATAATGATATCACTTATCGAGGACGAGATAACGTGACATAAAATTGCTATGGCTCCTGTTTTACACTTTGATAAGAATCCAGGAGGAAAAAAGTCTAGTTTCTTGGTGATGATGAAGAGTGAAAAGGAGCTTGAGGAAGCTGTAAAAGAAACTGAATGTTTCTGTCCAGTGGTGATCAAAGGGTTGATGAATGCTGTGAAGAAGGAAACAACGATTCCAGAAGAAGTACTAGAGATCCTTGAGGATTTCAAGGAGTTGACTGCAGAGGAATTACCAGATGATTTGCCTCCCATGCGAGATATTCAACATCAAATTGACCTCATCCTGGGGTCTAGCTTACCAAACCTTCCTCACTATCGCATGAGCCCCAAGGAGAATGAGATTTTAAGGGAGCAAATTGAGGATTTGTTGAAGAAGGGATTTATTCGTGAGAGCATGAGTCCATGTGCAATACCAGTTCTTTTAGTCCCTAAGAAAGGAAATCAGTGGAGGATGTGTGTTGACAGTCGAGCCATTAATAAGATAACTATCAAGTATCGATTCCCAATTCCCCAGTTGGAAGACATGCTTGACGAGTTGGCCGGTTCTAAGGTATTCTCGAAGATAGATTTGCGCAGTGGCTATCATCAGATCAGAATCATACCTGGCGATGAATGGAAAACCGCTTTCAAGAGCAAAGAGGGATTGTATGAGTGGTTGGTGATGCCTTTTGGTTTGTCAAACGCCCCTAGCACCTTCATGCGGTTGATGAATCAGGTTCTGCGCCCGTTTACTGGTTCTTTTGTAGTAGTTTATTTTGATGATATTCTGATTTATAGTAAGACCAAGACAGAACATTTGCAGCATGTAAGGCAAGTGTTGCAAGTCTTACAGGAGAACCAGTTGTACATTAATCTGAAAAAATGTACATTCAGCGCCAATAAGTTACTTTTTCTAGGTTTTGTTGTTGGAGAAGAAGGGATTCAGGTTGATGAAGATAAGGTGAGTGCTATAAGGGAGTGGCCTGCACCTAAATCTGTGACTGAGGTTCGTAGCTTTCATGGTTTGGCCACCTTCTATAGGCGGTTTATCAAAGATTTCAGTACTATCACTGCACCTATTACTGAATGTTTGAAGAAAGGGAAGTTCAATTGGGGGTTTGAGCAAGAGCAGAGTTTTGCACTGATTAAGGAGAAGCTATGTACCGCACCAGTATTAGCACTTCCCGATTTTGACAAGTTGTTCCAAGTTGAATGTGATGCTAGTGGTGTGGGAATAGGAGCTGTGTTATCTCAGGAGAAGAAACCTGTAGCCTTTTTCAGCGAGAAATTAAGCGATGCCCGCCAGAAATGGAGTACTTATGATCAGGAATTCTATGCAGTCTTTAGAGCCCTACGTCAGTGGGAACATTATTTGGTTCAAAGGGAGTTCATTCTATTCACTGACCATCAAGCTTTAAAGTTTCTCCATAGCCAGAAAGTGATAAACAAGATGCATGCTCGATGGGTGAGTTTTCTGCAAAAATTTCCTTTTATTATTCAGCATAAGTCGGGGGCTCTTAACAAGGTAGCAGATGCATTAAGTAGGAGGGCTTTTTTGCTAATTATCTTAGCGCAAGAGATAATAGGTTTTGAGTGCCTGAAAGAGCTGTATGAAAGTGATGTTGAGTTCAAGGAGTTATGGGCCAAGTGTAGTGGGAAACATCCTTGTGCAGATTTTCATATTCCAGATGGCTATCTTTTTAAAGGGGATCAACTATGCATTCCTTGCTCCTCTTTAAGAGAGAAGTTGATTCGAGACCTGCATGGTGGTGGTCTCAGCGGTCATCTGGGTAGAGACAAGACCATTGCTAGCCTGGAGGAGAGATATTATTGGCACATTTAAGGAGGGACGCTAGTACTATAGTCGGGAGGTGTTATACTTGTCAGGTTTCTAAGCGTCAGTCTCAAAATACTGGTCTTTATATGCCTTTACCTATTCCTGATGATATTTGGCAAGACTTAGCCATGGATTTTGTGTTGGGTTTGCCTCGTACACAGAGAGGTGTAGATTCTGTGTTTGTTGTAGTAGACAGATTCTCCAAGATGACCCACTTCATTGCTTGTAAAAAGACTGCTGATGCGTCCAACATAGCCAAACTGTTTTTCAGGGAGGTTGTGCGTCTTCACGGGGTTCCTAAGTCAATTACTTCAGACAGGGACACCAAATTTCTTAGTCATTTTTGGATTACTCTTTGGAGATTGTTTGGAACCATGCTGAACCGGAGTTCTACAGCTCATCCTCAAACAGATGGACAAACTGAGGTAACCAACAGAATTTTGGGAAATATGATTCGGAGTGTTTGTGGTGATAAGCCGAAACAGTGGGATTTAGTTTTACCTCAGGTCGAATTTGCCTACAACAGCGTTGTGCATTCAGCTACAGGGAAATCACCATTCTCCCTGGTCTATACCTCTGTTCCTAAGCAGGTAGTTGATTTGGTTAAGTTGCCTAAGGCGCCTGGAGTTAGTGCGGCGGCTGAGAATATGGCCGAGGAAATGGTGACTGTTAAAGAAGCTGTCAAGGCTAAGTTAGAGGCTGCTGGGCAGAAGAATAAAGCAGCTGCTGACAAACGCAGAAGAGTCAAAGTTTTCAATGTAGGAGACGATGTGATGGTGTTTCTGTGCAAAGAGAGGTTCCCGGTTGGTACTTACAACAAACTGCAGCCACGCAAATATGGTCCGTTCAAAGTGATACGGAAGATCAATGATAATGCTTATGTGGTAGCTCTCCCAGATGCCATGAATATATCTAATACCTTTAACGTTGCTGACATTCATGAGTATCAAGCAGATCAGGCTCTTTATCAAGAAGAGAACTCGGGGTCGAGTTCTTCAGAGGTGGAAGAGACTGATGTAGGAAGGCTGGTCGCGCGTATTGAAGAAGAAATCGCGCGACGGAAAGCATTTTAATATTTAAGAATTTTCTTATTTTAATATTTCAGCAATTTCTTTTTTATTATTTGTTTTATTAAATTTCTGTTTTGGATTAAAAGCCCATAAGGCCCATTAGGATTTCTTTTGTTTCCTGTATTTAAAGACCTTTGGCATGGCCATAAGGATTATCTCTTTTAATATATAGAATTCAAAGTTTTCTTTATTCCTGGTGGACTCCAGAGCTTATCTATAGGGTTTGCGCTTGCAACCCTGTTTTCATTCAAGGTTTAGCGGCTTCCGACTGCGTCACATGTTTTCTTTCTTTTTTATTACTGTTCGTTTTCCTTTTTTCCTTTGTTAATATTTATGTGTATGCTACATGTCAAGTGTTTGAACCAACTAAAAAAGGATGTACATAAACACTCTTTTTCTACTTTTTTTTCCTTCTTATTTTTAAATAATTAGTGCGTCCAATTTAAGAGTGAGTCCCCCGAATAAATATTCCCCTCGTGATTCAAGTGGGAAGGAGCTCCTCCATAATCACCGTCTTCTTTCTACAAGAAATCATCTTTGTTAGAAGCAAAATATTTTGATCATATTTAAACCATCATCGTTACACTACACACTACAAGAAACTTGACTTTTACTCAAAACCAAAAAGCATAGGTAAATGTCTATTTACATAAGTATAACCTAAAATACGTATACTTACGACACTTTTTTTTTCGTGGCATGTAATTCTTTGCACCGACAGATTTTTCCGTCACTAGAGGCTATAGTTTCGGATTTTAAGTCGATGGCATAAACATTTTGTTATGCTACGACTTTTGACAGTAGATATAGATCTTACTGAGAGCTTATATTTTTCTAGCTATGGCTCTCTTCCGTCACTATACAATTTAGAGACGCTAAATTTCTGTTGGTATAGATCTTGATCGTGATTTCTTTTTTTTTTGGAAAATTGTTGTTATTTCCAAGTTAAATTTCCTTTAATATATATTTCAGTGTCTATTTTTCTCTTATATATATACTCCTTGTACTAATTAAATTATAGACTAGGCAATTATAGATAGATAGATAGATTGTGAGTGTGTGAGGGGGAGAGAGAGTGAAAGAGAGAATTAACTTAAAGTCTTACAAACATAAAACTAGTCATAACTAAATCACGTTAATTGTAGACTACTTTAGAGAACTGTACTAATAACAAAAGAGATCATTTTTTCAACATGAAATAAACATACAAGTTCTAACTAAAAATATTGTGTCCACTTAATAGCCTATAGCTACTGACTTTTAATCTTCACCTATAAGAAATTAAAAAAGAAGATGAATAATAATACAATTTAACATAGATAATATCACTCTTAAAATTAAATATTAACAACTTTAGTGATAATTAACTAATACCATTTTCATTATCTTCATTACTCTTTGAAATAGGAGAGTTCAATTGGTTAGAAGCACTAAAAGCATCAATAATCCGTCTAACAGCTTGTATTATGTCATTCCCGTCTTGTCTAAAAAAATTATTTTGAATTAAGGTCATGAAATTTGCTATCATGCACTTCATACGCTTCACTCTATCATGTAACTCTTTATTTTCACACGCATAAATCCTTGATTTTTTAGATTTAGGAAACTTGCCAAACAAACAATTTATATGTTAATTGATTTTCAAATACAATTCACCCCGTGGAAAGTACAACAAATAAAAACAAACATTTTCATCAATAAGTTTTGAGAGACTTTTTCTTGTAAATTGTTTTAACATAGAAATTGTTGCTCAGATCTATGTTAAACAATATCGCTTAATCTTTTGTGTAATCTGCTTAGAAGAAGCACTTATGTAAACACAAGTTTATCAACTGAATGTTGATTGTTCCTTGAGCGACCGAGTGAAGGTCAATGGCTTGAGAAGACAATGACTATGGTTATTGTGGGAAATCCTCTTAGAAGATCGAGTGAAGGTCAGAAGTCTAAAAGGGTCAATGAATGTTATATCCGTGGAGCAGATCATTGAACAGTTCATTGTTGGTCAGTCACAAGTGGTTCTTGTGCAAGGGTGTTAGTCACAAATGGTGGTTTGTGCAGGTAACAATGAATGTTATATTTGTGGATCAGATCACTGAAAATTTCATTGTTGGTCAGTCACAAGGGGTACTTGTGCAATGGAGTCAGTCACAAGGGGTACTTGTGCAAAGGGTTGTTAGTCACAGGGGTGCCTGTGCAGGGAACAATGGATGTTATATATGTTAACCCAGATCGTTGAACATGTCATTGGTTGTTAGTCACTGGTTGTTTCCTGTGCAAGGTTGTTAGTCACACAGGTTATCTGTGTAGGTAGTTAGTCACACGGGTTGTTTGTGAAAACGTTAGTCATCGGCCGTTGGCCCGTGCAATTGTAATCTGATTGATTATAGTGGATTAAGACCTTGTTTAAGGCAAAATCACCTCGGAAGGATGGACTGGATTAGCTTAAGATTCTCTCAAGTGAACCAGGATATATCTGGTGTTCATTTAATTATTTAATGTTTAATGTTTTCCAGTTATCAGAAGCTCAAAGAAGTCTTAAATTTCTAAGAAGGCAAACTGCTTCTTGTAACACCCCATTTTATTCGCTATTATTTTAGTAATTATATTGTTTGGCATTTTTAATAATTCTTTATTTATTTAGTTATTATATGATATAATAATTATTTAAGTATTTAATTATGAGTGTGTGTTTGTGTTATTTGGCTTAATTGAGTAATTAGAGAGATATAACTAAATGGGCCTAAGTGATAGAAACATAATGGAAGATTGGTGGGTTAAGCCCAATTGACATAAGTGAGATAGTAAGAGAAGGTTAGGGTTTTAGAGGTTACTATTTTCATTTGGGGGAAAAGATAGGAAGAAGAGAAAAGAGGCAAAAGGGAAGAGAACAATGGTGGAAGAGAAAAGCTAGAAGAAACCTCATTTTTGCAGCAAGTTCCAGCATTGAGTCACCTTAGCAAAACGGATGAATCTCTCAATCCAACTGTTGGATCGTCGCGTGGTTTTGACACAACGTTCCAGACTCATAGAGGTAAGTTCTGACCGGAGCGATCTTGATTTTGAGAGTTTTAAGTTCGTCTGATAAGCTGATTTCCGAACTGGTTTTTAGGTGTGTCTCCAAATTATGTTTGAAGGATTTATTTTGGAGAAAAGCTTAGAGCTATGGTGAAAGAGTCCATATTTGTCAAGATAAGGGTGGGGTTCTTTCATGCTAAAGGGTTGTATGATAGTATGTTATGGTGGGTTTGATTCTATACTTTGATATCCATGTTCTTCTATGTTGCAATTTTGGATATTTGATGATTTGTTGGAATGTGATGATATAAATGTGATGAGTTGTGTGCAATTGATAATCTATGTGTATTAGAATGTTGTGTTTGTTGTGCGTAAACCATTGATAGTGAAATAATGAGTTTTGGTTGTAGAATTGGAAAATAATGGAATAGAAATATAATAGTTGAATTGAAATTAATATAGTTTGATTATTAATTGGATAATTAAATTATTAGTTGAATTAATTCCAATAAGTCTATGTGATTGGAATATACTTGGACTTGGACCAATTATTCGGTTTATCGGTAAATTACGGTATTTTGAGAAATTGACCGTAATTGTGTTTTGGTTGAATATTCAAGTTGAGAATAATATATTGTTATGCCAATGATGATGTTTTGATAATTAACATTATTTCTACTTGATTTAGTTGATGATTAAAAATCTATTTGATTTACTTGACACATTGGCATATTGAGATTATTTTGAGAAATTGACCGTAATTGTGTTTTGGTTGAATATTCAAGTTGAGAATAATATATTGTTATGCCAATGATGATGTTTTGATAATTAACATTATTTCTACTTGATTTAGTTGATGATTAAAAGTCGATTTGATTTACTTGACATATTGGCATATTGAGATTATTTTGAGAAATTGACCGTAATTGTGTTTTGGTTGAATATTCAAGTTGAGAATAATATATTGTTATGCCAATGATGATGTTTTGATAATTAACATTATTTCTACTTGATTTAGCTGATGATTAAAAGTCGATTTGATTTACTTGACATATTGGCATATTGAGATTATTTTGAGAAATTGACCGTAATTGTGTTTTGGTTGAATATTCAAGTTGAGAATAATATAGTGTTATGTCAATGATGTTGTTTTGATAATTAACATTATTTCTACTTGATTTAGTTGATGATTAAAAGTCGATTTGATTTACTTGACATATTGGCATATTGAGATTATTTTGAGAATTTACCAAAAATTGTGATTTCGGTTTGGATGTCTTTGTTGCGAGTAATGTTGTGATTGCCAATATGATTATTATTGTGCATTGTTATGTGATTAACCTTATGGTATGAATCCTAGCTAATTGTGGTTAGTTTAGTAGATTATGATGATAATTGTGATGACTGTGTTAATATGTGAAATTGAGTAATTGTGCCGATGTGCCAAAACATGATGATAATTGTAATGATCTTGATGATATGCGAATTGTATATTTGTGACGATTTTGTGAATACGTGATGTTGTATATATTTGAGAGGATGATTTTGTGACTAAGTGAAGATGAAATATTATAGTGACGTGAATTACCTCGAATAAATGGTAATGTGATTGTGATATAGGCTTATGCCTCATGACGATACGTGATTTTGATGAGTATGTTGTGTTGTCTTGTTTGTCGAGTTACATTCCATATGCATACTCTGTGACGGCCTGAAAACTATGGCAAACATGACGGCCTGAAAACTATGGCAAACATGACGGGGCAAATGGCAATTAGTGATGGGGGGCTGAAGCTCTGATTGGTACCACATGCATATGCATAGTTTGAGTTTCATTCGATTTTGTATACCGAGTTGCATTCGATTCATTGTTATGATGTGTGGATGCATAGTTTGTGAAGTTGAATTCATTTGATATGGATTGTTGATGTGTTGTAGATATGATGTACGTGAATGAAACATATATGATGAGACTGTGAATATATATGTATTAATGATATATGTGTATAAGTTGGAATATATGATCCATGTTGTTGTCGTGATGCAAATTGCTTATATTGAGAAGTGGTGAATTGTGTATGATATTATCTTGCTATATCTATTATCATACTTTCCTTTATATTATTTGATATCTCACTCCTTCTGCTGATGTTTCCCCTACCATGGGAAATGGGCAGGTACTCAAGTATAGTTGTGGAAGTTTGTAGCTTCATCGTGTCCGGTTGGTGTGTCGCTCTGATACGTAGCACTCGGGGATTGTCTATATTGTTGTTTCTATGTTGTTCATGTTTTAGTTGTTGAGTTCCACATTGGATAATGAGAAGTACTATGATGATTGAAGTTGTTTCCGATTAAATAATATGATTTGTTTATAAAGTCAAATGTTATGATTCCGCTGCATATTAAAATGAAGTTGGTTTGTCTAAGAGCTATTATAAGTTGTTTTGTGCTTCTCTGAGATTAAAGTTCTATGTATCTGTTTATGAGTTGTTATATGAAGTAAATGTGATATCCCAAATACTTGTTGATAGTTTTTAAAATACTCTGATTTCTCGCATGATATTTTTGGGTAGAATCTGGGGTGTTACACTTCTGAGAAACAATAAGCTTCTGATAAGTGAGACATTATAGCTTCTGATGAATAGCAACCTCGTAAGCTTCCACGCGAGAGTTTTAAAAGAAAGGGAATTATTGAAAACCCAATTCAAACCCCCCCTTTCTTGTGTTTTTCTCCACCTTCAAACTTATCATTCAAATACCTTCCAGATATCACATAGAAGCTATCCAAACCTTTACAATACATCCGTAATCACTCCAAGTCCATTCTCCATTTTTACTTTTTGCCACTTGCAACTTGAATCGAGCAAAGTAATCTCGACACTTTCAAAGCAATTCAGACATTCCAATAGCTTCACCAAGGTCCCAGGAAGCTATTCAAATCATCATTTCACTTCTAGAAGTTTGTTAAAAGGGAATTAGACTCTCTCCAATTGATAAGTTTTCTCCATTTTTAAACTCTATCATTAATGCATCATTTCTATAAAAAAAAGATCGATTTTATCTTGTTCAGCATCATGTGAGGATCAAAAGCCCTCAATTACCTTTCATTTATCATTAATATTCATCATTTAATCTAAGTTTGAAGAATTTGAGTTCATATGGTTTTTTGGGAATTTCTCGAGACACAGTAAAATAAATTGATGTTTGATACGTATCTAGATTCGCCTTGAAAAATTACACAACTTTCATGTTTACATTGTTTTAATTGGTTGAGAATTGAGGAAGTTATGATTTCCAAAAATTATTGGTCTTGAGGTTGAAGATGAAGTTGAATTTGAACTTAGGGTCATGTTTTAAAATATATTGAGTGAAGGTGCTTCTAACACTGGATGTATGGCCACCCTAGTGGTAGAAGCGTGTGTTTTAAGTCTTTGCTTGAGCCTAAGGTCTGGGGTTTGAACCCCCCTCACCTCAGACCTATTGCTATTTATATTTTTTAAAAGATTTTTCACATGTTTTTCACTATTTTATCAATTGGATGCATTAAGTTATCATCATTAGTGTTGCACCCCAATTTTTGACCTCTGAGATCCCATCATTTTCTAAGTGTTATGATCATTATTGTTATACCCCAAAATTTGCCCGCGTCTTTTTTTTCAAAGAGAAGTCAACAGACTTCTGTCTAAAAATTTGGAGTTTTATACAATCTTGGATTTTTATTTCATAAATATCCTGATTTTATAAATACTCAATTTTTAGAATTTTTTATACAGTATTTTGGTTCGCTGTTAAATTTATTCTTACATAAACGCCAAATATTGTTTATCACTTCATACACTGTTTATTTCAGATTTATTTTCAGACAAATAATGCTGACGCAGTAGGTACAGAATTAAAATTTGCAGGCGCGGAGTCCGGGTTTCAGATTATACTGGTAACAATTAAATTATTATTGGTTTTATTTCCCACTAATTTTTATTTTTATACTATATTATTTTTTCAAAATCTCTTTCTTTCTTTTCAAATATCTTCCTTTCTTTTCAAATCTCTTTCTTTCAAATCAAATCCTAGCTTTATTCTATACCCCTTTTCTTTTCAAAAACCTACCATACTTTTTTTTTTCAAATCCTACTACTATTCAAACGGTACCATTCCATTCCCAACGTCTCTATCTCTCTCTTTTCACTCTATAAATACTCCTCATTTTTTCCATAAATTCTCACATCAAATTTCACTCATCTCCCAAATTTCTCAAACTTCTATCTCATAATTATTTTCTCTTCTTCCCCGGCAAAAATGGCAAAGTGGATGGATACGTTTTTTCTTATGGTCATCACTGTTTTGGTGGTGATCATGTTCTTTTTCTGTCTGCATAGTCCTGAAAAATGTGGACCTGGGTTGCTTACACTCCCGTTCATCTATATGTTGTTATTTATAGCATGGGTTTTTAATCGTCATTTTTAAAGTTTGTTGTATCTTTCGCTTTCAAATAGTGTACCGTTTATTTTATTTGTCGTACTGTTCATTATATTATGTAATATTTGTACTGTTAGTATTAAATGTTGTACTATCTGTGGTACGGCAGTTTAATTATCAAGATAATATTATGTGTGTTAAATATTTATTTTTCTGTGCGTTAAATATTTTTTCAAGGTTATTATCGGTAATTTTGTTTGCGTACAGTATATTTTATTTATTTATTATGTTTGTGTATTCTAACAGCTCAGGTAAATAAAATTTTCACCATTAACACAACAAAAACAAAAAGAAAAAATTAACTTTAACAGTTAAGTTTTCACTTTAACTGTTACGTTAATACCCGGACAGCCAGTTACTAGTCAAACCCGCTATCAGCGCAATTCTCCGTGTTTGTACCATCAGTCAAATCAATCTTTCGCACTTCAAATTTCCAAGATTTTTGTTCTAGAAGTCTTCTGATAATCACGTGATCCACAGAGACTCAACACTGCACAAAAATCAGGTACGCCTAACTGTCTCCTACACAAACAGTCCCTAACTAGGGTTTTTGTTTTTTTTCAGGAGAACGAGTTTTTGAGACCTCAAATGGATTTCATGGATCTCCATATGTCTCAAAGTACCACTAGACAAATTTTCAAACTTCGATTCGCTCGGACGCACAGTCAACAGCTCAAACAGTCAATAGACGACCAGTTTGACCAAAAAGTCAACAGACAGTCAAAAATGCAATTTTTTGTCAACATCCATATTTTGTCAAAATATTCATCATGTGATCAATGGTTAATCATAATTCATCAAGAAAAGTTCAGAAATCGACAAAACTCAAAATTGCAAAATTACAGTTTTTACCTAAAAGTCAACTGAACTTTGACCGACCATAACTCTCTCATAATTTATCAAAAAAATTCCCACCAAAGCTCATTCTCAAGGAAATTCAATTCTCTACAACTTTGATGTTGGGACCAAGGCCAAGAAATGCTTCCGCCTGAGAGATATAAGCCAAAACATTACAGGTCATTTTCAAAGTCAACAAAAAGCAGTTTTTTGTCAAAGTCCATATCATCAAAATAACTTCTCCAAATGCAAAAACGCTTCCAAAGTGGCTTGTAGAGGACATCTTGGGCTTTCCAAAAAGTAAAAGAACACTTTCATAGGATCAAAATTGAGGGAGATATGCCTTGATGAAGTTGACCTTTTTTGGAAAAATGCATGAAACAAGTAATGACCAAAATTTGATTTTTTTTCAAAAAGGCCAATTCTTTTGTGATTCAATCTTTATTCTCATATGTTTAAAGATATTCACAACATATCCATGATTCATGACATTTTTATTTCATTTTAATTAAATTTTATTCATTTAAAGTTTAATTAAAGTGAGATAATTCAAAGATATTATCAAAGATGCTCATGGTTGCCAATCAAGACCAATTCAAGATGCTTAAAGATATTATTGCAAGATTGAAGAGAATAATACTTGAGTGATTAAACTATGGTTAAGTTTTTTAACCTAGCATAAAAGAATATTCCATTCTTTTTCCACAAAATCAATCATGACAATTTCCACTTGCAAGGCTTTATGATCATATCTCTTTGCCTATAAATAGAGCTTCATTTTCTTCATTCAAGGAGAGGAAAAAAAGGGGGAGGAACACAAAGAACAACAACAATCACCACAAAGTCATAGCTTAAGTTTATATTTTTTGCAAAAGTTTCAAGAAACTTGTAAAAATCAAGGCTCATTCAAATAGCCACTTTCAATCAATTTCAATCACACTATTCCACTCTTGGGACATCATAGAGTAAGTACAATGTAATTTTTAATATGTAGTAGTGTTAGGAGTTCATGAATTAAAAACTCCATATTTATGCATATTTTCAATTTCTCAAAAAAAATGTTTTAATTTTAGTTTTAAGTTGATAAAATGTTTATTTAATTTTTAACATAAAAATATTTCATTTCTTTTCATAATTAATTTATTTTGCTTAATTAATTAGTAATTATGTAAATATTGCTTTTTTTAATTATTTTCAACCAATCAAAAAACTCCAAAAATATTTTCCTTTTAGATTTAGGTTTATATTTTTTATAATTTAATTTTTGACATATAAAATAATATTTTTCTTGTTAAGTTTAATTATTTGTATAATCATTTGTTTAATTAGCTTGTTAATTAACTTAAAATCAATTCCAAAAAAATCACAAAAAGAATGAATTAAGTTTAATTTGTTTTATATTTATTTTTGTATATTATTTGATATTATTTCTTATCTTTTTTCCTTTGTCCCGAATCAGAATAAAAGATCAAATATGGCAGAGATTGTATGCAGTTGATTTAAGACTTTTGGAAATTTATCATGTAGTCGCTATGATTCTATCAAGCTTCTGATAAATTTTCATTTAACTTTAAATCCGAGATCATCATTTACTCACCATCGATCTTCACTAACATCGTGGATATACTTGACTAGCTTCAAGATGATTCGCGTGCTAACATACTAACAATTAACTTTAAATTCCGCATTTTATTATATTGTTCTTTATATTTCTTGCTTTATACTTTATTTTATCATTCATCATATTTATGTTTATGTTATTTTCTCTTTGTCCATTTGGACATATTATTTATGTTTATGTTATTTTCTCTTTGTCCATTTGGACATATTATTTATGTTTCTGTCATTTTTTCTTTGTCCATTTGGACATATTATTTATGTTTCTGTCATTTTTTCTTTGTCCATTTGGACATATTATTTATATTTCTGCTATTTTTTCTTTGTCCATTTGGACATATTATTTATATTTCTGCTATTTTTCTTTGTCCATTTGGACATATTATTTATGTTTCCGTTATTTTCTCTTTGTCCATTTGGACATATTATTTATGTTTCCGCTATTTTTCTTTTTCCATTTGGACACATTATTTATGTTTCCGCTATTTTCTCTTTGTCCATTTGGACATATTATTTATGCTTCCGCTATTTTTTCTTTGTCCATTTGGACGCACTGTTTATGTTTCCGTCATCTTCTTTTTGTCCACTTGGACCATATTTTTACCTTTGAGCTAAAACATTAATAATCAAGATAAAACTTAAAAAAAAGCACTTTGCACACTTGCACCTCTATGGTTTTCCCTCTTATTACTTTTTTTTAATCATACCATCATTTAAGAAAAGTATTAAATGCATAGGAAAGGTCTTATAAATTGAGAGTAAGTAACTCCTAATTGCTTGCTCAAACACTTTCATTTTCAAACAACGTATTTTCAAAACTTCTCATCTATTTTCAAAACTTTCATCTGGTATTTGAAGGGGATTATTCCCGGTGAAACTCTTCAGAGACCTATGTGACCGAGTGTCCATCTTCACTTCTTCTGTTTTCAAATCAATTTCAAAACGGTTTTCAACCAAATTTTCAATCACTGTTTTCACAAAAAACAAATTTCAAAAGATAAAACTTTGTAGGCATCCGCCAAGGATTATTACAAAGTCAAACCATTCAAAAAATGATATTTGTATACATCCGCCAAGGATTATTACAAAGTCAAAACATTTTCCAATACACACCCACACCCATTTTTCAAGCAAACAAAATCAAACAAGACAAAAGTGATCTAAGCAAAATTAAGAGCCCATGGATAACCATGGATACAAAGGGTGCTTAAAACCTTCCCTTTGTATAACCAACCCCCCGAACCCAAAATCTGTCAAAAGGTCTTTCCTGTTCTTTTATGTCTTTCCTTTTTTGGATAAAATAAAAGTCGGTGGCGACTCTTGCAAAAATATAAAAATAAAAAAAGAGAGCAAGGAGTCAGTTCGCCTCAAAAAAACGAGTTACAATTAGCACGTGGCCTAGTGGTTAATCTTTTAACTTTTAAATACAAGGGCCTGGGTTCAAGACCCTTTGGCCACAAAGTGTTATTTTTTATCATTTGTTTTTCTTATTTTCTTTTTACAACTTTAACCGTTTATTTAACATAGCAAATCAACTTATTTTTACTTGATTTTTTACACACACCTTATTTATATTACATATTTTTAGGCTATATTTTAAAATCTCAAAAAATTTATTTATTTAATCACTTTTTAATCAAGTCCAAAACCATTTTTTTTGTCTTTTTAAAAGTTCTTTTTCCAAATATTTTTTATTGATCTTTCATTAAATGAATTATTAACCTTATGTGATTCCCTTACGATTAAGATAAGCCTCTTTTGAAGATATTAACATGATCCCAATCAGTTTTCCACCTAGGGTTTAGTTGTTTCTAAATAAACAAACTTTATGTAAATTTTAAAATCATAATTCTTGAACTTTCCCTTAATCTTGATGCAACACCTTGTTAATACTCACTTTTTCATCGTTACCATGATCATACCATATATATATATATATATATATATATATATATATATATATATATATATATATATATATATATATATATATATATTGGTTTCTTTACATATTTATATCATATACCTTGGTTATATTATTGTCTTTGTTTATATATTATTGACTAACCCCACATACATGAGACATTTATCTATACTCATCCATTTGATCATTACATCATATTCATACATACATGATATGATATTGAGGTATGTTTTCTTTTATCCCATAACCCTTATACTTGAGTTTAATTGATATCCTTGATTATGTTTAACTCACTTTGTATCCATGATACATATAACATGTCTCACCCACCACTTGAGATGCTTATCTTTAATGCTTGCTTGAGATGTTTAATTCCTCATTATTTCTTAAAAGTCCAAAGAAATGGGATAGTATTGACTAAAATTGTCAAGGTAATCACTCCCTTTTCCTCCTCTTTTATTTTTTGCTTTGTATTGTTAAAGCTTGACACCTCCCCCTGTTTTAAACCTGGTTTTGTATTGTTAAAGCTCAACCATCTTTAAAATCAACCATGATTTGTATTGTTAAAGCTTAGCATGTCACCCTTGCCTTGTATTGTTAAAGCTTGGCTTCTTTTAAAATTTGTTGTGTATTGTTAAAGCTCAGCATTTTAAAAAACCTGTTGTGTATTATTAAAGCTCAACACCCAACAAGATTTTTGCCACTTTGGCTTTCTTTTTTTTATTTTCCTTTTAAGAGGGACTACAAATGCTCTGACTTCCCTATTGCAATTAAGGGGTATGTAGGCACAATATGTGATGTCTTTCTGATCACACGTTTAATAAAACTCTTTTCTCACAATCCCACTTTATTTTCACAAACAACAATTATAATGATAATATATATTTTCAAAAAGTTTCTTGTAGAGTACTACAGATGTGAGGGGTGCAAATACATACCCCTTACATAACCAACCCCCGAACCTAAGATCTATGTTTATTTTATTAGTTTTGATTTAAAAACTTCTTTGGATTTTATTTCGCTCTTTTTCCCATTTTCTTAGGAAATAATAAAGCGCGGTGGTGACTTTCACTAAAATACGAGCAGGGTCATTATAATGGCCCCAGTCTTAATTTTTCACCGCTACAATCGTGAGAACCAATTAAAATTACTTCATACACATTCAACAATTTTGTTACAAGTGGCACTTTTGTAGAGGGAAAAGTGAAATTTTGAAGTGTAATTAGTTAATTATGTTAGAACAAGAATTGTTCTAATCAATATTCTTAGTTTTGATGATAACAATGTATATGAATTTTGCTTAAGACAATGTGGTACTCTAATCCTATGCAATTTCCATTTCAGGAAATATATAAAGAGTATGCACAAAATCAGCGCAAGAAGCACTAACTCAGAAGGTTCAGTATGCAACATCAAAACATGCTCTCGCAAGACATCAGAAGATGGTCAAGCAGAATCAGAACATGGTCTATTGAAGCATCAGAAGAACTTGAGATCAGAAGCAGAAGCACTGAAGTTCGTATGGTATCACGCTAGAAACACTTCAAAGTTAGAAGACAAGAAGATGCTCTGCACCAAGCTGTTTGACTCTGAGTAATTCAAACGTTGTATCTACAAACATCAGATCAGAAGCAAGTACAAGATGGCAGGCTACGCTGACTGACAAAAGGAACGTTAGAAGCTATTAAAGGCAAAGTCACTAAAAGCAGGAAAAGCAAGACTCGAGGTAGTTGGAAAAAGAGTGAAACATTAAATACAATGCTGTACGGATCACACAACGCATTAAATGTTCCCAACGGTCATCTTCTCAAAACGCCTATAAATAGTGAAGTTCTTATCAGAAGCAAGGTTACCAATTTACGAACAACTCTTTCAATCTTGCTGAAACGCTGCTGAATTAAAGATCTATCAAACTTCATCTTCAACCTCACTTCATTGTAATATCTTAGTGAGATTTAAGCTTAGAACTTAAGAGAAATATCACAGTTGTGATTATAGCTTATTAAGAAGCATTGTAATACTCTTGTAAAAATTTGTTTTACATTCATTTGTAAAAGGTTCCTAGAGTGATCAAGGTGTGATCAGAATACTCTAAAAGACTTAGAAGGTATCTAAGTGGAAAATCATTGTAATCAAGATTGATTAGTGGATTAAATCCTCAGGTGAGGTAAATCACTCTAAGGGGGTGGAGTGGAGTAGTTTCGTTAACAACGAACCAGGATAAAAATCATTGTGCTATTTTTTTATCTTTAGAGTTTTTTAAAATCACACTTATTCAAACCCCCCCCCTTTCTAAGTGTTTTTCTATCCTTCAATTGACATCAGAGCGCCGGTTCTAAGGTGCAAGCACTTAACCGTGTTTAGAAAAGATTCAGGAAGAGAAAAACGCTAAGTCAAGATGGTTGAAACTCCACCACCTACATCTACATCTGGCTCTGCTGAGCAATACATTGGAAATGGTAACAATGGTTATACTAGACCACCAGTATTCAATGGTGAAAAATTTGAATATTGGAAAGATAAACTTGAAAGTTACTTTCTTGGGTTAGATGGTGACTTATGGTATCTTCTGGTGGATGGTTACAAACATCCAGTGAAAGCTAGTGGTGTAAAGCTGATAAGACAAGAAATGAGTGATGATCAAAAGAAGCAATTCAAAAATCATCATAAGTCAATGACGGTTTTGCTGAATGCTATATCTCACGTTGAATATGAGAAGATATCTAACAGGGAAACTGCCCATGATATATATGAATCATTGAAAATGACTCATGAGGGAAATGCCCAAGTCAAGGAGACTAAAGCTCTTGCCTTGATCCAGAAATATGAAGCCTTCAAGATGGAGGATGATGAAAACATTGAGAAAATGTTCTCAAGATTTCAAACGCTAACTGCTGGATTGAGAGTTCTTGACAAGAGATATACTAAATCTGATCATGTCAAGAAGATCATCAGAAGCTTGCCCAGAAGATGGGGCCCAATGGTGACTGCATTCAAGATAGCAAAGGATCTGAATGAAGTCTCTTTGGAAGAGCTGATCAGCGCCCTAAGGAGTCATGAAATTGAGTTGGATGCTAATGAACCTCAGAAGAAAGGTAAGTCTATTGCATTAAAATCTAATTATAAAAATGCACTAACGCTTTTCAGGCTGAAGAAGAAGATTCTGAAGAATCAGAATCAGAAGAAGAAGATGAACTGTCCATGATCTTCAGAAGGGTAAACCAACTCTGGAAGAGCAAGCATAGGAAGTTCAAGAACTTCAAAAGTTCTAAGAAGCTTGAAAAAGGAGAATCTTCTGGAAGCAAAAGATATGACAAGAAGAAGGTCACTTGCCTTGAGTGCAATGAGCCAGGTCACTACATGAGTGAGTGTCCAAAGCTTCAGAAGGAGAAACCCAATAAGAAGTTTCATAAGAAGAAAGGTCTTATGGCAACTTGCGATGATTCAGATTCATCAGAATCAGAATCAGACTCTGAAGGCGAGCAGGCAAACATTGCGCTGATGGCCATAGTTAATGATGGATCATAATCTACATCAGAATCAGATTCTGAAGAGGTATTTTTTGAACTATCTAGAGAAGAGTTAGTTTCCAGTTTAACAGAACTTCTGAAACTCAAGGCTCATCTTAGTATCAAATACAAAAAGCTGAAAAAGCTATTTGATTCTGAAACTAAGAAGCTGGAAGTGGAAAATTCTGAACTGAAGGAAAAAGTTTTAAAATTATCCAAAGATATTGGATCTCCTTCTGACTCAGAAAAGTCCATTCCTAGTCTGAACCATATTCTGAAAGAATATGACTTGAGCTTTAGAAAGTTCTTATCTAGAAGTATTGGCAGAAGTCATCTTGCTTCCATGATATATGTTGTTTCTGGAAACAAGAGAGTTGGCATTGGTTATGAGGGTGATACCCCATACAAACTTGAACCTGTAGATGATATGAAAATCACATACAAGCCATTATATGATCAGTTCAAGTATGGCCACTCCCATGATATTAGGCTCACATCACATGCCAAAAGCTTTCACATTACACACACTAAGAAGCATGTGACACAACCTAGAAAATATCATGTAACTCAGAATAAGGATTATCATGTTGTACCTCCTATTATTTATAATGCTAAACCCAAGTTCAATCAGAACTTGAGGATAACTAACAAGAAAGGACCCAAGAAAATGTGGGTACCTAAGGAAAAGATTATTCCCGTTGCAGATATCCTTGGCTGCAAAGAAGACAAAGGAAAGCATGTCATGGTACCTGGACTCTGGGTGCTCTCGACACATGACGGGAAGAAGGTCTATGTTCCAAGACCTGGTGCTTAAATCTGCTGGAGAAGTTAAGTTTGGAGGAGATCAGAAGGGCAAAATAATTGGCTCAGGAACCATAAGTACTGGTAACTCTCCTTCTATAACTAATGTTCTTCTGGTAGATGGAATAGTGTGGTGTCGTTTTTTTTACCTCCCCGTTTCACTTGGGAGGACGGCACGCTAAACCCTTCACGCGAAATTTGGAAGGAGAATGCGCCCGTGGTGGGATGAATTTTATTTCAGTTCTTCCTACGATATCACACGAACTTTCTTATTGTCCTACGAGTAGGAAAGGGGAAAAAAGATCTCAACTAAACCCTAGGAGTTTGCTAAGTGTGGGGATTTCACCTAGACTAGAAATTCTGGAGTCCGGGAGGTCGGTTATACATAGGGAAGTGTTTAAACACCCTACATATCTGTAGTACTCTACAGGAACCTTCTCTGTGTCATTGTGTTTGTGTTTGTTGCTAATGATTGGGAAAGTTTCTCCTTTGTGTTAGGAGAAAGAATTGATTTGATTTGAAAAGACAGACAGACAGACAGACTGACTATTTTTGGTATTTTATTAGCTCGCTGAGATTCCTTGTGAACCTCATGCCTACATATCCCTAGTGGAAGTCAGAGCTTAATGTAGTTCGGGGAACTAACTAGGGAAAATAATTGTTTTTTTTTTGGTGCCTTGCTTGAAGCTCAAGGTTGAAGCTTGGAATTAAATCTCTGTTTACAGTAAAGAGACATGAAATCATCTCTACAGAGAGGTATTTGTACTATTCTACCACAAACATTTTGAAAGAGTGACAGAATAACTGAATTCATTTCATTCAAGAGGGGGACCTTACTTGTGTGTGTGCAAGTATGCCAGTCGGATGCCTCTTAAATGAAAGAAAGATGCTCGTCCAAATTAGGGAAAGTGTACAAGTCTGGGGATGTGCCAGAGCATGTCTTTCAGAGTCCTAAATGGGAGACTTTGATTGAAATTGAAATTGAAATGTTTGTTTGTTTGAATGTGGTAGAGTAGTAAAAATATCTCTCTATAGAGATAAGCTATGTCTATCTACTGTATAAAAGATTTGAATTTAGCTGGCTTGTATGAGGCCCAAGCTTGAGGCTTTTTGATTGATTAATTAATATTATTGATTCTGGGAGATGACTCCATTGAGGATTAATTACAGGGTATTTTAGTGTTCTGTACAAAGCCCAGAATTGAGGCTGACTCTAGCTATGAAAAACATTATTTTCTGCCTTGTACAAAGCCCAAGGTTGTGGCGGACTCTTAAATAAATGAATTGAGTATGGATGACTATATGGGGAAAGATCCTAAGTGTTAGGAATCTTTGACACATGAAAGATATGGTTTATCTGCCTTGTACAAAGCCCAAGGTTGTGGCTACTGAGTGATGAAGAACTCACTGGGGAGACTCTATTATCTGCCTTGTACAATGCCCAAGGTTGAGGCTGACTCTTGACAGGGGAGTTTTATTGTTTGGTGCCTTGTATGAAGCCCAAGGTTGTGGCTACTGTTTTTGTTGGTTTTAACTCTACTGGAGATTAAAAAGACTGTTTTTCTTTGGAAGCTAACCCTTTCCAGGGATTTTGACTCAGCTGGTGAATTTGTCTATTAAAAGACTGACTTTTATCATGTTTTTTGGAGGCTGACCCTTTCCAGGGGTTTTGACTCTTTTGGGGAAATTATCTCCTAAGAGAAATGAATCTTTATTTTTTTGACTTTTTATTAATTGACTTTGGAGGCTAACCCTTTCCAGGGATTTTTGTTAAAATGAAGGAATGTGTGGAAGCTAACCCTTTCCAGGGATTTTATTTTAGACAGATGTTGGAGGCTAACCCTTTCCAGGGAATTTTTAGACAGATGTTGGAGGCTAACCCTTTCCAGGGAATTTTTAGACAGATGTTGGAGGCTAACCCTTTCCAGGGATTTTATTTTAGACAGATGTTGGAGGCTAACCCTTTCCAGGGAATTTTATTGAAAATGAATGGCAGAAAGATTATCTAATGGAGACTTCTTGTTTAAAGCCCAAGATGAAGGCTGACTCAATGCTGAGGATGATCAAACATGGATCCTAGACTCTGCTAAGGAAGATTGATGAAGATAAGGGTGACAGA
Source organism: Vicia villosa (assembly GCF_029867415.1). NCBI lineage: Eukaryota > Viridiplantae > Streptophyta > Magnoliopsida > Fabales > Fabaceae > Vicia > Vicia villosa. The sequence continues at coordinate 7,784 of NW_026706768.1, read as the reverse complement.
GACTGTCCATGTCTCTCATTCCAAAAAGTGTACTCAATGCAAAATTGAGACAAACTTAGCTTGTTTAAAGTCTGGTTTAAATTGGAAGAAACTCACCAGGGTAGGCTAAAAGGTAACTAAAGACCTGTTCCTATGTTTATAAGAAACCTGATGGGTCCTTGTATACAAGCTCAAGAGGAAGCTGGAAATGCTTTTAAGAAGCCTGTGGGTCCTTGTACAAAGCCCAAGAGGAGGCTAGTCGAGGGTCCTTGTTATAGCACAAGAGAAAGCTATGTGGTTTTGAACTTATTTTGGCTCTAAGCAAATGGGTAAGAGGTTTCACCGGGAATAATTCCTCTTTGGGTGGATGTGTCCTATTATTTGGATTCTAAGGTTTTTGCCAAGATGTTTCACCGGGAATAATGCATCTTGGGGGTTTGAACTACAGATCTCTAATTAGGAAAGAGCCTTCACCGGGAAGACATTCTCAATCCTAGGTCATATTCCTATAATATATATATAGTTTAACTGTCCTAAGGTTTATACTCAAACGTAGTTCTAAACTAATATATGCACAATTTATATTTGACAGTAATTTAAATAAAGACTGTAAATTGAAAGCTTGTAAAGCCTAACCTGGATGGAGTGGAGGCCATTGAAGAAGTATATACAGAGCCTCAACAGTAATTTTGTTGTTTTGTTGATGACAGTTGAATATATATATGATAAACAGTTAATGGTTTTTGAAAACAGAAGAAGTGAAGATGGACAAAGGTCACATAGGTATCTGAAGAGTTTCACCGGGAATAATGCCCTTCAAATACCAGAAGAATGTTTTGAAAACAGAAAGAAGATTTTGAAAATACAGTTTTGAAAACAAGCTAAGAAGAGAAGGTTTTTGGGACTTACACTCTATTAGAGGCCCAGTACTTTACAGTACTGGTGTAAAAGCAATTGAAAATGATTTGGAATGATGCAAGGTTTTGTTGTTTGAAAACCTTAATCATCCGATTTATTAGAGATTGAAAACAGTTTTGAATATTGACAAAAGTCAACTTAATCAAAGTAAAAATAAAGATTTTTACTTAATTAAGACCTAAACAATTAGGGTTTTATCATAAACTTTATTTACAAAAATGATTAGATTGAAACAAAGTGAATATATGTATTTAAAGTATTTAAGAAAACACTTAAAACATACTATTTTAAACCTAATAAAAATATATGAAATAAATAATATTTTTATGATTTTTTTATTCATTCACAAAATAGGTATATTAAATGATAAGTGTGTGAAAAATGAAGTGAAAATAAATTAATTTGATAGGTTAAATAAATATGTGAAGTTTTGTGAGAAAATGAAAGAAATTGTGTGTAAAAAAATAGTTTTGGCCCTTGGAGGGTTTGAACCCACGCCCTCTAGGTCACACACTCAAAACAAACACCACTGAGCCAACGCGCGTGTGGTGATAGTGACTTGCCTTCATTTGGTTATGTTTCAAAACAAGTTGCAAATCCTTGAAAAATAAAAGAATCAAAAAGTCTGGGGCGAGGGGGATTCGAACCCCAGACTTGAGGCATGATGATACTAAGGGCGTATGGGAGGCCACTAGGGCAAGTTTGTTCAGTCGTTAAGGGAATGCCTTTCATTAAAAATAAAACAAACTTTGCTCAGAGATTTGAAAAACGGCGCCACCCTCCATCTTCGTCTTCAACCTCAAGCTCCATTAATTCAAATTTCTGAACTCTCTCAACTCTCAACCATTTGCAATGATGTAAACATGAAATTTGCTCTAAATTCACTCACGATTCTAAATATGTAACTAACATGAATTAATATTAACTACATCTAACTAATTTACCAGAAATCGTGAAGAACCCTAAAATTTCAAAATCAAATTAAATGACTATACTGCAAGATAAATGGATGATGATAGAGGGTTTTCAATCCTCTGATGATGCTGAACAAGATAGAATCGAGCTATTTCACAAAGAGTACTTAAATTAGAGAATTGAGGTTCAGGAACTTACCTCTGAAAATGGAGGTCGTGAGGATGATTGAGAGCACCTGGGCTTGAATGAATGATCTCAATAGCTTCCCTGAGACTCAATGATGCTAACTGAATGCTTGTTGGAGCTTGAATCCTCCTGAATTGCTCTATGGTCCTCCCTCGATTTCAGCTTCAAGTGAACATGGAGGGTGTTGACTCTTGAGTTACAGATGAGCTGCAGCCATCTGGTTAGCTTCACTATGACCTGAGGAATGTGCCTGGATGATTGGCTTGGCTCAGAACCTCCTGAATTACTCCATGGACCTCCAACTGCAAATGCTCCAAAGTGAGAGCAACAATGGTGTTCCTCCACTTACAGAAGTGATCCAGGTGCTTGGATCACCTCAAATGACCTCCCTTGAGATGTTAGAATGCTTACTTTCCAAAGATGAGCTCTGGTTTGAAGAAAACGATTCTTCTTGCCAAAGAACTTTGAAAAACAATAAGCATGAGAAGAGAAAGAGAAAGCAAGGAATTGAGTTGCTTTGGTGTGTTTTCTGAATGAGAATGAGGCCTCTATTTATAGGGAATTGGTTCAGAGTAATTGATCATAGTAAGCTTGCTTAATGAGGTGAGTTTGGTTTCTTAGCCATGAAGAAAGTTTGAAAATATCCCAAATGCAATGATGAATTTTCGGGCTAGCTTCCCCAACCATTGATCTTGCATGATCTTAGGGAACATTTCTGATTCAGAGGAGAGTTCTAATTGGCTTAGAGCAAGATTCCTTGATGATTCACCATTTGCCATAAATTCAAAAATGCAATCATTACATAATCACATGCCTTTGTTTTTGGGAGTCTTCTCTAATCCTTATGCAATGATGAATTTGAATGTATGGCATGTCTTCAGATGTATTAGAGGTCGTGTAGCATCATTTAGTGAAGCAAAATGCACAAAATTGCAAAGTTTCAAATTGTACATGACCTATAATTTCACTTCATGAGGCCAACTTTGAACAAGCATAACTCCTAGCTCAAATTGAATTTGGAGAAGGTTGAACACAATTTGGAAAGCCCTAAACATCTACTTCAAATCATTAGTTTATGTCTTCTTCAGAATCATTTGGGAAATTTGTGAAAAATGAGCCCAAAGTTGGATGAAAACTAGGTTAAAACACTTAGAAAAATTTCTAAGTGTTTATGACCTAAACTTCAAAATTTCCAAAACTTCATAAATGGTTGATCTTTTGAAAAAAGTTCCTTTGTAAGATGTTGTTTTATTTTTCAAGATCTACAACTTTCATGTTGGAAGTTTTTTGAGTTGTGTAGGTGAAATTTTGAGTTCTCACCATGCCTTCAAAAACCCTAATTCCCGACTTTTCGCTCCTTGATGAATTTCTTTGAATTTCTTTGGTCAAATGACTTTGACATCCATATATTGATGATATTGATCTTTGAAAGTCATTTTTTGACCAAAAACCTTAAAAGTCAATGATGATCCTTCACAGTTGACTTTTTCCTGACAAAGTGAATTTTTGGGCTTTTGTGTAGAAACAAGATTTTTTTCTCAAATGAATGATGTAAATGGATTATATTGAGGTAGTAGAGATTCTTGAATCATGTCTTGAGTTTTGGATTCATGCCCTGATTAAAAGTCAACTATCTTGGTGAATTAGGTCAAAACCCTAATTTGTCGACCATGTGAAAATAATGACTGTAGACTTTGAATTGAAGTGTGATGTCCAGTAGATCTTGTAATATGAGTTATTTGAAGATGATTGATGTCTTTGAATGGTTCCCTGAGGCTTTTTAGGGTTTCCCAAAAGTGATCCCTGATTTTAGTCCTTGATAGGCTCAAAACCCTAGTCTGGTGACCTGAGTAAACCTGTACTCATATGACTGGATGTCTAATCAATCATAGATGAGAAAAGTGAAGTCTTTGAGCCTCATGATTGTATTAGGGACTAATCCTTGTATTGATTGATCCTTTGCCTGAGCTTTCTTGTCTTTGAGCATCCTCGATTGGATACCAGATGGAGAAGTGACTGCTCTGGGAACTTGTCTTGACCTGATGAAAAATCCTGAAGATATGCCATCTCAGGGGGGGTCAAAAATTAGGGTATGACAGATGCCCCTATTTAAGTTTCTTTTATCTGGAGGGAGAGAGATTGATATCTCGATCTCTCCTGCGTAAAAGAGACTTAAATATCAAAGAATGCCCGAATTTTGGGCGCTCCTGAGATGTTGTAACTGACATAGTCTTTGCATGACTTGATCCCGTTGTCGCGCTTGGCGGGGGATGAGGAGACAAACTCCTGCAGAAATACTTGATGTGGATTCTGGTGAATGGATGGCAATGTTGGATGCGCAATCCATCTTCTTTGACTAAGTGTTGATACTTAGAAAAAGGTAAACAACCTCTCCTCGTTTCGGATGTCCATATCTCGAAACTGGTCTCGGTTGTGTTTGGACAATATCTCAGATAAAGAGAAAATTTCCAACGGTTTGTTTCCTCATCAAACTTCTTACCAGTGCTTGGAGGTAAGATGCCATTTGACGGCTGTAAAGAAACTTCAAAGGTTTGTTTCCTCGTCAAACTTCTTATCAGCGCTTGGAGATAAGATGCCATTTGACGGTAGTAAAGAAACTTCAAAGGTTTGTTTCCTCGTCAAACTTCTTATCAGCGCTTGGAGATAAGATGCCATTTGACGGTAGTAAAGAAACTTCACCATCTTCCCATTTGACTTGACGTCTTTGAAAGAATGTCATATGGCCTCATGATCTTTTGAGGGGCTAATGACTTTATTTGAAGGCGGACGAACTGTTTTCGGGGTGGAAACTGCCATTCGTCGACTGATGCCTGGGGAATCAACGAATTGTTTTCCTAAGAGGAAAACTGCCATTCATCGACTCTGTGGGGAGTTAAACATCCCAGAAACAGACAAACTGTTTGAAGAAACTGCCATTTGTCGATCTCTTGAGTATTTAGCAGACAAACTGTCTTTTCTTGGGAAAAGACTGCCATTTGCCAATTGCTAGGGGAGCAAACTGTCTTCTGCCGGGGAAGATTGCCATTTGTCGACCCTGTCATGAAAGAAAGTGAACAAACTGTCTTCTGCTGAAAGAGACTGCCATTCGCTGACTTTGTTGTGAAAGAAAGTGAGCAAACTGTCTTCTGCTGAAAGAGACTGCCATTTGCTGACTCTGTTATGATAGAAAGTGAGCAAACTGTCTTCTGCTGAAAGAGACTGCCATTTGCTGACTCTGTTATGATAGAAAGTGAGCAAACTGTCTTCTGCTGAAATAGACTGCCATTTGCTGACTCTGTTATGATAGAAAGTGAGCAAACTGTCTTCTGATGAAAGAGACTGCCATTTGCCGACTTTGTTGGGGAATCTGAACTATCTTCTGGACGAATACTATCATTCGCTGACTCCGCCGGGGATCATGAACTATCTTCTGGATGAAGACTACCATTCACTGATTCTGTTAGGGAATCATTTGTCGATCTGCTGAGGAATTCTGAATTTTTCTTTGACAGGAAGTGGCACCTCTTGACCCCGCTGGGGAAATACCAAACCTCTAGGTAATTCCAAAATGTGAAGCAGACTATCTTATCTGAAGAAGACTGTCGAATGTCGCTCTGCAGGAGATTCTCGGCTGAGGAATTCCAAAAGTGAACAAACTATCTCTTTGAGGGAGACAACCATTTGTTGACTTGCTTGGTGAGATCCTTGTGTATGAACTGTTGTTTCGAAGGAAAAAGTTTCTCCGGAACTTGCAGGGGAAACTTGAGTTCATGCCTCAATGACTTAGGCATTCACATGATCAAAGCCTGACTCGACTATGCAGTTATGATGTAATGTATGCATGAATATTATGACAATGATAAAATGTAAAGTGAATGTGAATAGAATTGTCGCGGATGTAAAATCCTAAGATACGACTGAAATTCTTGTGGATCAGAAGATGCCCTCTTCTTGGAGTTCGAACTCTCTTGGGAATATCTGGTTATCAGTTGTCCGCTGTCCGAAGTAGGTAATATGAATTGAAGTAAAGATCCGTCATCGGGAGATGTTCGCAAAACGACCTCATGGGGAAATATTGGTTCCCGGAGTCTCAACCGTTCTCGGAGCAACTGTTTGCATTCTTCCTATTGTTTGTAAACCTTAGAAAGAAATTTCACCTTTATTTTTGCAAGTAAATTCATTTTTATTTTATGAAAACATTTGTTTCAAGAAAAATGACTGTTTAAATTTGAAATGCATTTCAAGAAACTGAATAAGACTAGATTGCAAAGGAAAAGCACAAGGCTCAAATTATTATATATGGAATGGTAATCAGCCAAATGCTTGATTCCATGGAGTATTTACAAAGTTGGAAATTGGTAATTTTCGGGAAAAGGGCTACGATGAAACGTGACGACCGTTATCTTTCCCTTCCACTCCGAGTTGCGCTGTATTCGTGCTTCGTAGAAGATGACCTACTGCTGATGAACACTCCGCTATGGATTTTGAATGATCAAGTTTGTCCTGAACACAGTTACTTGCCATATATCCCTAACTTTTGCGTAAACTACCCCTTTCGGGTTTTAAGTCTACCGGGATTGATTAATGTATATTTTTTTATGTCTCTAATTTTTGCCTGAATCGCCCTTTCGGGTTTTCGATTCACCGAGACGCTCTTTTTTGCCTAAGCCGCTCTTTGCGAGTTTTCAACTTAGCGAGCTGTTCTTTTAATTATTTAGGCGAAGTATTTCTTGACTGCGTCGACGTTCACAGGACGGGTGAATTCTTCTCCATCCATAGTCGTGAGTATTAAGGCTCCTCCTGAGAAAGCTCTCTTGACCACGTAGGGGCCGTCATAATTGGGAGTCCATTTCCCTCTCGAATCTGTGAGAAAAGATTGAATCTTTTTGAGTACAAGGTCGCCTTCTTTGATTGTGCGAGGTCGAACCTTTTTGTCGAAAGCTTTCTTCATTCTTTGTTGATATAGCTGTCCGTGGCATAAAGCTGTCATGCGCTTTTCTTCGATTAAGTTCAATTCATCGAATCTGCTTTGACACCACTCGGCTTCTGTTAATTTTGCTTCCATCAAGACTCTCATTGATGGAATCTCAACCTCTATAGGTAGGACTGCCTCCATGCCATATACAAGGGAGAAAGGAGTTGCTCCAGTCGAAGTACGTACTGATGTACGGTAACCGTGAAGAGCATACGGGAGCATTTCATGCCAATCTTTGTAAGTGATGACCATCTTCTGAATGATTTTCTTGATGTTTTTGTTAGGTGCTTCTACAGCTCCATTCATCTTTGGTCTGTAAGGAGATGAGTTGTGATGTTCGATCTTGAATTCTTCACAAAGCTCCTTCATCATTTTGTTATTCAAATTTGACCCATTGTCAGTGATTATCTTGCTAGGAATGCCGTAGCGACAGATGATGTGATTCTTGATAAACCTGACGACAACTTGTCTTGTAACGTTTGCATATAAAGCTGCTTCAACCCATTTGGTGAAATAGTCTATAGCTACCAAGATGAAGCGATGTCCGTTGGACGCTTTTGGTTCGATCATTCCAATCATGTCGATTCCCCACATGGAGAAAGGCCAAGGGGAAGAGAGTATGTTAAGAAGAGATGGTGGCACATGAATTCTATCGGCGTAGATCTGACATTTGTAACACCTCTTTGCGTACTGGTAGCAATCTGACTCCATCGTCAGCCAATAATATCCTGCTCTCAGTATTTTCCTTGTCATGGTATGTCCATTGGTGTGAGTACCAAAAGAACCTTCATGTATTTCTCTCATGAGTATT